>NC_133660.1:209117732-209417732 GCF_037893015.1 Macrotis lagotis | reverse complement strand
ACCTGCTAATTTCTGAAACAAAATACTTATAAATTTAGGAACTCTAGGGTGAAGTTCTAGTTTTGTTGGCCTGACTGGAAAACAAATCAAAAGAACCTTAAGTTAGGGACAGAACAGAACTTGAGATATAAAAATTATATTCACATCCTATTACTAATTTCTTGTGTGTGCCTAGACAAATCGGTTATCACAGCTTTGAGTTATGAGAGAAGGGTGCCTTTGAAATCACCTGGACTAAACCTCTCTTATAGATGAGAAACCAATGCAGTTAATCTGGTTCATGGATTTCTGGAACCATTATGATCTAGTAAAAGAACACTGGTCGGTACATGGTAGTGGATAGAGCACTGGACTTAGAGTCAGTGGGATGGGAAATCAAATCCAGCCTTAGATACTTGACACTCACTAGCTGGGCAAGTCATTTAACCCTAATTATTGCCTGGTATCTAGGACCATCTTTAATCATCTGGATTCATAACTGGCCATTGGACCCAGATGGCTCTGGAGTAGGAAGTGAGGCTGGTGTCTTAGCACAATACCACTTCACTCATATTCAGTGCATGTGTTTGTCATGGCAGGACTTCCTTGATGTCAATGTCTTCTTTGAGAATGAAGGACGAAAGAAAAATCACCCAAAGCACTTGTGCTACTAAAGGATTTTAAGACAATGTATAGTGAAAGTTATTGCTTTGGGATGGACCATTCTTTCATTGGAGGAAATTGACACTCACCAGATTTCTCCCTGTTCTGGGATCATATCCTTATACCATACTTTCTAGTCTTCAATACCTCTGAAGACTCAATCTATGCACCTACAGCTATGAAAATACGAAGATTTTTCCAAAGTATGGTTTCCTGCCTCAAACGTATATCTATATTTCCACTTCATCTCTTGGAATGGTTTGGTTTCTTACCTAGAAAAGAAAGAGTTCAAATAAATAATCTCTAGCATCCCTATCAATTCTGATAGTCTATGAGTCCATGGATGTCTTCCAAAAGAAATAAGAGTACTAACAGAGCTGATTTCCATAGGAATATGCTAGTTTTTAAAATAATGCTGAAGAGATATTTCATTATTAGAAAGCCAATTGTAGCTAGCAAAGGATTTTATATAAATCTCTCCTTTCTTCATTTCCATTTCAATAGACCATATAAACTCTCAATTCTAAATTTAGAATCTGTATTATTTTTTTTAATGTATGGAGTGTTTCATAGAGAAGAAACCTAAGAGGTCACCTTATCTTATTCTTTAATTTTATAGTTGAAGAAATCGAGATCTTTGAACTTTACCATGGTTCACACAGAGTCAATAATAGAACCAGGATTTGAAATTAGCTGCTCTCATTGCAAGTTCAATTCTCTTCCTAAGTTGAAATTTATTGAAAATTTGACATCTGTAAATATATGGGTCATTATGTGAAACAGCATTTTATGAAGAGCCCATTATTGAAAAAATTCCAGCTTCTATGCCCTTTAAGAAATCTAGTACTATCAACATCACCTGATTCCTGTGAAAAGTATAGAAAATTCGATTGCCCTGAATCTGTTCTTATAAAATGTCTAAATGATCTACTCTATTCTTTATTCTACTCTGTGGATATGTAGACTCATCCTAGAACATTTAGTGATACAAAAGGATGAAGAATTTAGCAATGGCAAGACTCTCAGATTATATTGCTTCTTTAGAAACTGGATTTTCTGGTACTTTTACTTCTTAATGAGTTGTGCTTTTTATTTCTGCAGTTAGAGACCTAGGCTCATCAAATTGACAGGGAAAACTCATTAAAGGACAAGAGAAAATGTAGTCCATTTCTTTTCGTGAATAATATCATTTTAAAATAAATGTCAACTGAAAGTTTTCTAATTGTGTTATTTGACTTTCATTGGAAATTTCAAGGGCATTTTAATGTAGTTTTTTTAAACTTATCTCAGCAATTGTCATTATTGACTAAAGAAGCTATTTCCTCACACTGAGGGCAAATGTTTGATTATTTTAAACTCATAAAAAAGTTTTTTTTTAATTTGTCATTAAATCCACTTTTGTTTCTCAAAAGCATAATCTGGTGCAATTGTAATTGAAGGCATTATTGATTGACTAAGATTTTTAGAAAGAACTGGACGTCTAAGCAAAAGAAAACAATCCTGTGCACTATTATTATAATCCTCTTAAGTGTTGTCTGAACAGTTTGAAACAGGTTCCATGATATTTGATGCCTAGTACTCTCAGTATGATCTGAACTTAGAATGTAACTAAGTATGGGAAAGAAGGGAAGAAAGAGAAAAATTGCTAAGTTAGACAAATAGAATTAATTTTGCAAGTAACAGTTCTATAAGAGATAATTTAATATAGACCTCTCATCTGATAGAAAACAAAAATCAAACAAAAAACAAGACAAATTATTTATATACCCTTTCCTTTGAAACAATAGATACTTCACAGCAATATTTCACAATATGTCACCCAAAAACAAATAAGCAAAAAGTATTCCAACCCATAAAATTGATTCTCTGAAAGGTAATAAAAGTGTATACTGAAAAAGAAGTATCTTTTTATTTTGATGTTATAATCTTAATGGCCATTATACCTGACAATAGTATTTTTAATACTTTCAATTTTAATTTACATCATATAATCAGTTTGTATGTTGCTAACCTCTACCTCATTTTAAATAGGAAGTAAAATTAAGATATAATCAAATTTTGTTACTGTATTTTGCTTTAATATTACACACATTTAGAAATTACTTTTCCTTCATGAGAGTTCTCTTGAAATAAAGTAATGTAACAGTTAAGTAAAAATAATAATTTGATGACCTCATCTGAAAGTGAATATAATATTTTAATTCCATAATAATTCCTCACTCTCTCATACTTACACATACACACACACTCAAACACAAACATGCATATAATTATAATCTAAATTTTTCTCTCCTTCCCCACATCCTATTGGGAAAAAAAGAAAATCAATTTTTGTAAGATTTATAAAAAATCAAGCAAAAGAAACTCTTCAATGGTTGAATACAAGTAAAAGTTTCAATCTGTACTGCAAATCTATCCTGTATTTGAAATGGATAATATAGTATATCATCAAACCTCCGTAACCATGGTCCAAACTGGAAGAGGTCATTGTATTGATCATAGCTTGGCTTTGCATTGTTGTTCGCTTCTGTTCCTGTTACTCATTTTATTATACATTAATTTACAAAAATCTTCAAAATTATGGCCTCTATATTAGTGAAATACTATGTATTACTCATTTGATTCCATTCACTTCAGTTTTTGTCAATCCATATAACCATTCTTTGTCAGTTCAAAAAAAAAATCTTCTGTTTTTTAGGTTTTTTTTTTTTTTTTGGCAAGGCAATGAAGCTAAGTGGCTTGCCCGAGGCCACACAGCTAGGTAATTATGTGTCTGAGGCTGGTTTTGTACTCAGGTACTCCTGACTCCAGGGCTGGTACTCTATCCACTGCACCACCTAGCCACCCCCCTATTTCATTTTGAAACAATCTATTCCAGGCAGTAGAACCAAGATGAACAACCTTGATGGAAGCAGTTCCTCTCTGCAGTCCAGAGCTAGGACAACTGTATCTGTGTAGGTCTGGACTAAATAATCCCCAACCAGAGGAATAAAAAGAAAAGAAAAGAAAACACACACACACACACACACAAACACACAAAAACCTTCCAAATCTGATGAGCACTTTATAAAAAATATTTCTTATGTATATCTTTCCCTTAATCCTAATTTCTCAAGCCAAAAATTGCTAATTTGTAAACATGTTTAACATGTTTAATATATATGTAAAATGCTACTCTGAGTGTTCTCTGATTAGGGGAGGGGGGTGGTAAGGGAGCACGGAGGGAAATTTTGTAACTTGGAAATATTCATGTACATGTGGAAGAAAATAAATAAATAAATTTCAAAAATTTTTAAAAAGAAACAAACTATTCCTTAGAATACAATAATACTCTTATAAATCCAGAA
Organism: Macrotis lagotis; assembly: GCF_037893015.1. NCBI lineage: Eukaryota > Metazoa > Chordata > Mammalia > Peramelemorphia > Peramelidae > Macrotis > Macrotis lagotis. The sequence continues at coordinate 209,413,743 of NC_133660.1, read as the reverse complement.
AGTAAAATTTATTTATTTAGTCTTAAATTTTGGACATCTTAAATTCCAATTATTTTTCTTCACCATAAGAAGAGATAAGATAAATACTTTTGTACATTAAGGTCTTTTTTTTGCCCTCCCTTGATCACTTTTGAGTATAGTCATAGTAACTATATAAGCTGCATCAAAGGGCATATATAGACTCTCTAGTAAGTTCTTGTGTATAAATCCAAAACCAAAATGGTTGTTTCTCTTCATATGTCTATCAAGAATATCTCAGTATGTCGATATTCTCAAAACTTGTCCGACCTTTGTCTCTATTCCATTTTTAAAAGTTACTTATTTTACTCTGAATTTAAGAAATAAAACAAGCATTGCAATAGTATAGTAAAATAGAAAAATATAATTCTAAATTAAACTGAAAATCATTATGTACAATTGGCTATTCTTCCTACAAATATAAAAAAACCTATCATGTGATTTCTCCCCCTCTTTTTCTTGCCTTCTCACCCTAGTGATGGCTACCTTTAGACATAAATGTGTAACTGAAGGTATGTATGTGTATATGTTCATATATACATACGTGCCATGCTGTACTTACTGCTAAGCTAATTAATAGTTCTTTCACTGGATGCAGAGAGTGTCTTCCATCATATTCCCTTTATAGTTAATTTTGGTATTTATACAGTAAAGTGACTTAATTATTTACTTATGAGCAACTTATTGATAAAAGTAAAATGACAAAGGTGTTTTTAAAATGATGTTGCTGTTACTTAAAACAACATTCTCATGGTTCTTTTAATGTTACTCTTCATTATTTCATGCAAACCTATTTATGTTTTTTAAGGTTATATAGAGCCCATTGTTCCTTATGGTATAGTAGTATTTCATAACAACTCCACATATCATAACTATTTAAGCCATTCTCCAACTGTCATGATTATACTTTTTTCATATCTAAAAATCTTATGGTTATTGCTATCCCTGTTTCTCTAACTGGTTTAACATAAGAAATTTTACAGCTAGTAATTTCCAGAAGATGGATAATTAGACAGAATGCCAGGTTTAGAGTCAGAAAGACTTCCTCTTGAACTCAAATCTGTCCTCAAACACTTACTTGCTGTGTGAACTTGTACAAATCATTTCATGTTGTTGACCTCAAGTTTCTTTACCTGTAAAATGAGCTGGAAAATGGAATGGAAAACCATTCTAGTATCTCTGACAAAAAAAGCAAAACAAAACAAAACACAATTAAAATCATAAAGGGTGAAGCTCCACTGAAACAATTCAACAACAAAACTCATCTATTTGGAGTTTTTCTCAAAGGAGTGAAGGGACATTCTAAAGTTAATAACTTTCATGCTGTCATACAGTATTCCCAGTTGTTTTTTGTTCCATATTGGATTACTCTTCATCTCAGAAGCTAGGAATTTTATGTTTACTAAATATTGGGGAATTAGGTATATTTGCTCTTTAGGTTGTTCACTTAATCTGTTCTACTGCTTGATTTCTCTATTTTGTAAGCAGTAACAAACTCTTTCCATAGTTATTGCTTTTTAGTTTAGTTTGAGGTGTGTCTCAGGTAGCCCCACTCCCTTTTCCTTATTTTTTCACTATTGTTTTTGAGATTTTGGACCTTTATTTCCCACTTCATATAAATTTTATTGTCAATTTTTTCTAGTTCTACAAAGTTATCTTTTGGTAATTTGGTTGGTAAGTCATTGAATAATATTGATAATTTGCATTAGAGTCATTATTTTAAATTTTGATAATTTCTATCTAAGAAAAATTAGTATTTTTCCAAATTATTTTGGTCTGTACTTTTTTCTTTTCAATTGATATTTTTATTTTATTTTTCCAATTACATATCCTGATAGGTTTTCATCATTTAACCACACGCATATGCATAATTTTAGGTTACATGGTTTTCCTCCACCCTCCCTTCCTCTCCCCATCCCCTCAGCGGTGAACAACCTGGTTAATATTATACATACACATTTATGTTTAACAAGTCTACAGATTAGTCATATTCAGTGAGGAATTAGGCTAAGGGAAAAAATGAAATCCATGAGATAGGAAAGTAACACAGAAGAGAAAAATTTAAAAAGTGAATGCAGTGTTCATTCAGATTCTTTTATTTTTTGTTGCTTTGTTTTTGTTTTTCTTCCTCTGGATGAGTATAGCATTGTATGTAACTGGTCTCCTTGGATTGTCTGAGCTCTCTGAAGTGCTGAGTGGAGCTGCCTCCAACAAGATTGACCAATTCACAATTTAAATAAAAGATAACTTTGATTTTAATAGATCATCATTTTACAGATAAACAAAATGACCCCCCCCTTTCTTAATCTTCTTTAATTTTAGTGTATTATGAGATAGTTCAGGGAAGAATATTCTAACCCAAGTGACTTTTCTGGGGAAATCATTTGATCTCACTAGGTTTTAGTTTCTTCATATATCAAAAAGAGAGATTTGACTAGATGCAGTCTGAGATATCTTTGATTCTTGACATTCTGTGTTCTGCATTCTAAGACTACTCTTCAACCTAACATTCAATATTCCTGCCTTATGAGAACTGGCAATTTTAGAAGGTTAAAGGACCAATATAGCAAATTTACCAAAAAAGTGAACATAATCTTTGTCTGCTTCAGTAGTGGTAGAGTGTTAGAACTAAAGTGAAGTAATTGAATCAATTTCCTCTATCTTGTTCCATAGCTGGAGAGTTTCTGGGCATCACATGTTAGAAAGAACCTTGGCATACTGAGGTATATTGAGTAGGAAGATCAAAATGGTAAAGCATAAAGAATAGAGATAATTATTCAGGAATAAGTTGGATCAGGTAATTCTAAGTGAACTAGCCCAGATTTCTCTGTTATATGAGCTAAAATCCTTTCCAACTCAGATTTTCTGTTCTACATCTTAAAATATCCTTCAAGTCTATGGTTCTATTGTGTTCCTTATGGATTGTGTACAGGTTGGTAGCTCAGGATAGAGCTTGAGAGAGAAGAAGAGTGAGAATTAGATGGATGGATGTATGTATGGATGAACTGAGATAGAGACAAATAGAGAGAACCTATAGAGAGTTCAATAAAAAAAGAAGGAAGAATGTCAATGGAGAGGAGAAATGATAAGAGAAGGTTGGGAACATTTTGAGGGGTGGGAGACAGAGGAGAAGAATGGTATTGGAGGGGAAGAAGAGGAGGAAAAATAAAGGAGATAGAAATAAATGAAAGAAAGAAGAAAGAAAATAAGAAAAATGGAAAGACAGAAAAGAAAATAAAGAAAAAGAAGGAAAGAAAGAAAGATTTAAAGTGGGTTTTCTTAATATTTTTGCATCAGAAATTCTTTTGGCATTTCAAGGAAGCCTATGGATCCCTTCTCAACATTATGCTTGTAAATACATTAAAAATAGGACTACAATGGAAATGAATTATTTTAAAAGATAGGTCTCAATATTGTTTTAAGGTAATAGGTCCCCAAGATAAGAATTACTGTTCTAGGACTATTTATAAGCAAAAGTTAATGCTGAGTATTATACGAAGGAGAATATGGGTTTTAAATCAGTTCTTTGGCTTCTTTGGAGAAAGAGTCACATTTAGGGTAACCATTGCAGGAAATGACTTGGACCAACTCATTATAGAAGAGGATGCAAGGAAGATTTCTGTACATTTAGTTGCTTAATTAGGAATATGGAAATTTTTTATAATTGAATGCAAATTAACATTAGGGGAACTGAGTTGCAGTTTTGTAGTCTTTTAAAAAAAGTTTAAATTCTTAAAAAATGAATATTGTTTCTGAACCCTGTATATTACCCTTTATAAATAGTAAGTGTCCTTCTCTTTACTTGCAAATTACTTTGCTTTGTGAAACCAAATGATTTCCATGTCATTACTGTCAATTAGGGCTCAGAGGATTATTCTTGTAACTAGAAAAATATGCAGATTCGGGAATTTTCATTAGGGCATTCTCCACAAAATATGGTGATTTTCTCCTAGAATATGCCCGACGTTTATCAAACGCACAGCAACTTTTAAAAAGAACCTGGTTTGAACCCAATCATTTTGGAAATTGATCATATTCCCCTTTAGGGACTCCTCAAAGGCATTCTAAAATAATTCATCTTATAAGAAAACAGTACATTATCTGAAATTTAACTTAATAAACTGATCTTAATCTAAGGGTATTGAAACAAACATTAAGTATGTGACAAGTCTAATGGCACAATTAGTTGGTTGATGATTCAGAATTTATGACCAGTATAGTTTCCTGTAATGAATGGAAAACTGACAAGGTCATGATGCAGATGGAAACTGGGACAATAATTGAGAGGAACATTTTGACAGAATACCCTGACCAAAGGAATTAATATAAGTTGCTGGAAATGCTAAAAATGTTTTAAGAAGGAATTTGAAGATTTTTCTCACTGAAGCTGCAGAGAAAACTCTCTCTTTTTGCTATGGGATATGGCAAGGCATATTAACTTACAATTCTGCATCAACATTCTTGGTAGAACAAAGCTGTGTGAGAATGGGAAGCCTTAGTACACTCTTTTCACATTTAACCAAACTGAGAAATAGTAGAATTTCCCAGTTCCATGAAGCACACACCTGACATCTCCATGAGAAAAACCAGCAAATGAGAACACTACAGCCCAACTTTTATATGAGCATCTTAACTATTCATGTGCATATATTCACAATTATAAGTGGAAATCTGACTCTTGGGGATATAGTATACTTCCCTTCCCATGGTTTGACTATAGTTAAGTTCATCTGAATAATTATCTAAGGACTAATAATTACTTCAGGAAATGATTTGAAACTTTGAAATGTGACTTGCCTTTCCATCATCATTATTCATTGTATGCTTTCTCCCTTTATATGATTCAGCCAAACTGGTCTTCTTACTGTTTTTCAAAGGGAATGTTTCTTTCTTATCTCTGTATTTTGCATTGAAATTCTTACTTGCCAAAAATGTGCTCTCTTATTCTACTCCTTTTGTAAAGTCATTCTTCTTTCAAACACAGTATTCTAAGTAAAATGTTTCTTGATTTCTTCACCAATCACTGCCCTATCTCCTTAAACTTTCTTGTACCTATATATTTCTCTCCTCATATCAATATATAAACTATTTGATATCGACTATTGGAAATAATTAACAATTTTAGAAAAGTCACAGGTTATAAAGAAAACCCTCATAAATCCTCAACATTTCTATATTTGACAAGCAAGATGGAACAGAAAGAGCTAGAAAGTAAAATCCCATTCAAACTAACTTCAGACAATATAAAATACCTGGGAGTCTACCTGCCAAGGCAGACTCAGAACCTTTTCAAAAACAATTACAAAACACTTCTCACACAAATAAAATCAGAGCTAAATAACTGGGCAAATATCAACTGCTCATGCATAAGCTGAGCTAATATAATAAAAATGACTATTCTTTGAAAATTAAACTACTTGTTTAGTGACCTCCCAATCAAAATTTCAAAAAATTACATTAATGAGTTACAAAAATTATAAGTAAATTCATATGAAGAAATTAAAAAGTCAAGAATTTACAGGGGATTTAATTCAAAAAGAGTGCAAAAGAAGGTGACTTAGGTCTACCAGATGTAAAATTATAATATAAAAAATCAGTCATCAAAACTGTCTGGTATTGTTTAAGAAATAGAGTGGTGGATGAGTGAAATAGACTGGGTGCAATAGCAGGAATTGATTATAGTAATCTTCCATTTGATAAACCCAAAGACTCAAGCTGTTGGTATAAAAAAAAACTGTTGGGAAAATTGGAAGTTAGTATGGCAGAAACATGAATTAGAGTAACACCTCACACTCTATACCAAGATAAGATCAAAATGGATATAGGATTTAGACATAAGAATTTTTGTTGAAAAAAAATTAAGAAAACACATTTTTATATCTTTCTTTCCTTCTTTTCTTTTCTGTCTTTCCATTTTTCTTTTTTCTTTCATTTTTCCTTTTTTATTTCTATCTCCTTTCTTTTTTCCCCCTCTTCTTCCCTTCTAATACTTTTCTTCTCCTTTATCTCCCACCCCTCAAAATGTTGCTCTCTACCTTCTCTTCTCATTTCTCCTCTCCATTGCCACTTTTTTTTATTGAACTCTCTATCTGTTCTGTCTATTTGTCTCCATCTCAGTTCATCCATACATCTCAGTTCATCCATTTATCCTTCCATCCATCCATTCATCCATCTAATTCTCACTCTTCTTCTCTCTCAAGCTTTATCCTAAGCTATCAACCTGTACACAATCCATAAGGATCACAATAGAACCATAGACATGAAGGATATTTTAAGTTGTAGAACATAGAAAATCTGAGCTGGAAAGGATTTTAGCTAATTCAACAAAGAAATCTTGGTTAGTACACTTAGAATTACCTGATCCACCTTATTCCTGAATAATTATCTCTATTCTTTATGTTTTACCATTTTGATCTTCCTACTCGATATACCTGAGTATGCCAAGGTTCTTTCTGATATGTGATGCTTGAAATATTTTATCCTTGACTTGGGGGCTCTGAAATTTGATTATAAATATCCCTGACAATTTACATTTTGGGATTTATTTCAGGAGGTAATGAGTGGATACGTTCAATTTCTATTTTACCCTCTGCTTCTAGAATATCAGGGCCATTTTTCTTGATAATTTCTTGGAAGATGGTTTTAATTTTACATCTTGGTTTTCACATAGTCCAATAATATTTTAAATTATTTCTCCTGGATCTATTTTCTCGATTAGTTATTTTTCCAGTGAAATATTTCACATTTTCTTCTAGATTTTCATTCTTTTGCATTTTTATTGCTTTTTGATTTCTCACAAAGTCATATCTCCATTTTATAATTTAAAAATTTGTTTTCTTCAGTGGGCTTTTGAATTTCTTTTTCCATTTGACCAATTTTGCTTTTTTAAGACATATTTGTCCTCATTGACTTTTTGGGCCTCTTTTTCCATTTGACCTAGTCTGCTTTTTAAGATGTTATTTTCTTCAATATTTTTTGTATCTCATTCACCAAGCTATTGACTCAGTTTTAATCATTTTCCCACATCACTCTCATTTTTTCCCCCAATTTTTCCTCTTCATCCTTTACTTAATTTTCAAAATCCCTTTTGAGCTCTTCCATGATTTGATGGAATTAATTATTATTTTTAATTAATTAATATTTTTTGGAGGCTTTGGATGTAGAAACTTTGACTTTTTATGATCTGAAGATTGCAACTTTCTATGGTCAGTTTTTTCTTCTGTTGTTTACTCATTTCTTCAATCTATGACTTGATTTTGACACTTTGTTAATGTGGGGTTCTGGCAGGGTGGAAGATGAAGTATTCCAAGTTTCTGAGGGTTTTTGCATCTGTTTTCAGAGATACTGTGATGTCCAAACCTGCAATTTTTCAATTCTTCCAAAGCTTTATGAGAGATTTGACTACTGTCCTTGCCTCTACTCTGGTCTATGGAGGCTATAAGCATTCCTCTCTGCCTTGGAACTGTGATGAGGATCCCTGCTACTCTCTGTTGTACTTCTACTTTTTTTTCTTGGGACTGGAGCCCCAGACTGTGACCTTGATCTGAGCATGGGCATAGCAACAGAGTCTTGCCTTAGTGCCTTAGTGACAGCAAAGAGACCCCTGTAATCTTTTGACTTCCTTACTATCCATGGGCTGGGAAGTACAGAAGCAGTTGTGGCTACCATGGTTTGATCCTGTTCTACTAGAGCCAGGTTTGTTGAGGTACATGTTGAACTGTGTTCCACTCTTAGCTTGGTATGGCAGTGTTTTCCTGCTGATCTTCCAAGTTGTCCTTAGAAATCTCTGGATTAAGAGGCTGGAAACTACCATCATAGCCACTGACTCAGTCATTCTGCTGTCTGTTCCTGTATGACTGGGACTGGTTCATTCCATTGTAGCCTGACTGCATTGTAGGTCCTTTCTAAATCTGGTGCAACAGACCCTTCCCACCAATTTTTCAAGTTGACTTGGACTGGGAAAAATGTGTCACTTAGTGTTTTGTGGATTTTACTACTCTAGAATTTGTTTAGACATTATTTAAAGATTTTTGGAGTGATTTGGGGAGAACTTAGGGGAATGCCTGCCTTTAGTCTACCATCTTGGTTCTGCCCTTCCACTTGTCTTTTGAAATTCTTTTTGAGGTCCAAGAGGACCTTTTGGTTCTGAGATAAATTCATATTTCCTTCTGTTGTTTCAAAAGTAGATCTCCTTTAATGTCATCTTCTGATGTGTTTTGATCTTCCTTGTTGCAATAGTAATTTTCTATGATAAAGACTTTTTTTCTGATCCTTTCTCATATCTTTAGCATAGTTTGTGATTTTTATGGTTGACCTCTTCTTTGGGATCACAGGGGTAATATCCCCAAGTTTCTAGAGTTGGAGGTCAGAGATTTCTTCACTAACTTTTCATGGGATCTCAGCTGCTAGTGCCTTTATCACTGTTTTTGGGCTTGCCTCACCCATTTATCAATGCTGTGTAAGCATTCTGAAGCTCTCAATTTTCCCTCTGTACTGTGGGTAGAGATTTCAAAACTAGGCAACAATGCCCTGGACTACTGATTTAGAACCAAGGGGTCTTCATTGCTGATCATTGCTGGGACTGAGAGCCTCTTACTGCCTTCCCTGCATCCCATCATGAGCTGGGTCACACTTTCCCAGCCCCCAAGTGTCACAGACCTTCCATGGTAAATTTCAATAGAAAACTGTTCCACTTTGTCTTTTTTGGGGGGTTCTGTTGTTCCAGAATCTATTTGGGGTTTTATTAACATTCTTTCTGAGGGAATGTCAAGAGATTACACAGGTGACTTCCTGACTACTCTCCACCATCTTAGCTTAAATCACTTAATCTTTAATGATATGTGATTTAATATTGTATCATGCTACATCATTCTATTTCATTTGGGCATTTCTGAAAATATAGAAGAATTTTGCCTCTCAATATACCAATACTTTTTTTTAAAATCAGATTTCATGACTTCTTCAGAGTATTAGACCTTTAGACCCATTGAAAACTTAAAGAAATAAATAATAAAAAGCCTGCAGCACTTCCTGGGTATGTGTATATGTGTGTGTGTGTGTGTGTGTGTGTATGTAAGTATGAATAGTGGCTTTAGGGCTGTTTTACAATATCCAGCACCTCCAGGATCACTTGGGATTCTTTTGACAAAAGTTTTGGCCCAAAATTATCAATACTATGCATACACACACACACACACACACACACACACACACACACACACACACACACATACACATATACATATGTGTTGCATGCATATGCACATTTGTGTATGCATATTTGTTGTTTTTCTCTGCAAGATTCTCATAGCACTCAATTTATCTAGACCTCTCTGTGGTTCTTACATGTTCCATTTTTTACCATGATTATTCATCTACTTGGCTTATCCCTTTGAGATAAAAAAGCTTTGAGTGAATTGATTGTATTGTTTATCATCATTGTATCCCCAGACCTTAATACCATGTCTTAGAGATATTAAATACTTAATATTTCACTGGATTTATGACTACATTGTTATCATACACTCCCTCCAACTTTATAGATCATAATCTACCATGCATTTTTCATCCTGTATCTTCCCATAAGACCTTTATATTGGATCTACCCAGTGCATGGAAGCCTGTCATTTCTATAAATCTCTTAACTTTCTATGCTCTACTACATCCAGGACCATCTCCAGTTGTGCTTTATATCTGGCCACTGGACTCAGATGACATGGGAAGAGAAAGTGAGGCTTGTGACTGCACAACACCGTCTCACTCAATTCTAATTTACTTGCATATTATGGCATCACCTCTCTGATGTAGTCTTCTTCAAGAACAAAGAACAAGGAAGCAGCTAGAAGGCACAGTGGATAGAGAACCTACCCTGGAGACAGAAGGACCTGAATTCAAATCCAAGCACAGATACTTAATAATTTCCTTACTGTGCAACTTTGGGCAAGCCACTTAACCCCATTGCCTTAAATAAAAAAAAATTTATAAAAAGAACAAAGAACAAGCAATATATATATATATATATATATATATATATATATATATATATACATGTGCACATACAGAGTTTTATATATATATATATATATAATTAGACATATACATATGTGTATTTATACACAAATATTTGCAAACTTGCATGCGCCCTAACTTTGTGAATTTAGTGTTAAAAATAATAAAATTTAATATATATTAATATTCATAATTTGTCCTATTAAGGAACAAATGTTAACCTCCAGGATCTGACCTCAAGAAAGAACAAAACTGAATTACATTAACATATACATTTACGAATATTTTTCTAAGTTCATTGATTATACAGGGAATGGTGGGGGATCTGGCTAGTGACCCAGATACTTAAAAATGGAGTTTAGAACAGGAGATTTTGTACAATTGACTATCAAAAGGCAGAATCTGAATAGTTACTTTTGGTTTTGTCCTTCAAGGAAGGAAGGAAGGCCTTAAACTTAAGATGGGCCAGGGGCAACTCAGAAGGAATAAAGGAGTTAGATATAAGACATTTCATTAAAAGGTATGCAGAAGGGTGGTACTTGAGGAGTGGTTTAGCACCTGACTTCAGGTATTCCCTAATGTGTATGCTTCAGAGGTGGTTCCCAAGACAGTAGTCATTGCATGAGTAGCATATTTAATACTATGTACTAAACCTTCTCCTGCCCCAAAGGGCATGACTAAAAGTCCAAATTCAGGGGGATACTTTGCCCTTTTAAAGATAAGGTCATTTTCATGCCTCAGTTTGACTGAGTTAACATCCATTCAGTGATTAAAGCTAAGTAAGAAATGAAAAGAATGACCTATTTTATCTATTTAAAGAGGAAAATCTATTTAGATTTAATTTATAATGTGGAAATATTGTATGTAGTTTCTATGAAACTGCTTCCTAGTTTTCCTAGAATTTTTATCAATTAATGAGTAATTACCCATGTACCAGAGATGTTTTTAATATATTTCTAGGTACTAGCTTTCTTTGTATTTTTATATGGTATATCTGATCTATTCCAAATTGACTATTTGTGCCCAACCTGTGGTAGAGTATTATATTAGTCTAATCAGCCAGAGTTGGACACATTATAAATTTTCTAACTTAGTGATGTCATTTTGATTTTCTTTGATAACAGCAGACAAGAGCCAGCAACCAATCCAGCAATTGAGCTCTACTTTTTAGTTTTTTCAAATTATTTTGATAATTAATGTTTATAGTTTATTTTGAAATCCATTATTTCTAAACACATTTCTTTTCATTATTTCCCTTGAGGTTCTTGAAATGTTGTTCCTCTAGATTATTCCATTCTTACTTTTTCTAGCTTTATGAAATGTATTTTTGGTAGTATGATTCATATGGTGTTCAATAAATAAATTTAGACAGTATTTCCATTATTATTGTTATATTGACCTGTCATATATAAGCCTTATTTCTACATATATATATATATATATATATATGCGTGTGTGTGTGCGTGTGTGTGTGTGTGTGTGTGTGTATGTATACATGTTTATGTGAGTTTGTTTTTATTTCAGCAAAGACTTTTTTGGTATTTAATTGATTTATATCTCTACATAGAATAATAGATGTCCAATTATTTCAGATATTTTATTCTTATTTTAAGTGGACTAATTATTTGCTTTTAACTTTTATTAACTTTTATTGCATTGGGATCATTAAATTTTTCTTTCCCCTATGCATATTAATTTTTGTGTCATTCTTGATTGATGAAAATTTGAACGGCATTTATTCCCTATTCAGTAAACACCAGAAATCTCTCAGTTCTATTTTTTTTAAATTTGGGTCATTAACATCTTTTAAAAATTTTTTTGGTTAAATTTGCCTAAGTCTGAAAGGGGTATATTGAAATTTCCCATACTATTGGTGTTTTTCTCTATTTTCCTACTAATTTTATTACATTTTCCTTTAAATATTAATTAAAATTATTTAGTATTTATATATGTTTATTTTTGTTTATAATATGTATGGATATTGATGTCTATATATTTATTTATGTATATAAACCATATATATGTATACATACAGACACAAATGTATACATATACACATATGTTTATACACATATTCATTTGTGATTCCTTTAAGCAACTGCTTAACTCTTTTTACTATCTCTATTTTACCATATCTTTGTCTGAAATTATGTTTTCTATCCATTACTTTTTTCAGTGTACCTGAGGCATAAAAATTCTGCTTCTATCACTCATTTTAATTTTATGTGATTTTAAATATGTTTCTTGTAAAAAACATACTGTTGAATTCTGCTTTCAATTCAATTCTGCTTTCAATTCAATTCTGCTATCCTTTTCTTTCAAGAATGAATTCATATGATTTGCATTAATATTTATGATTCTAAATTATTTCCCTCCATCCTTTCCTCTAGTATTTTTTCCAGTATTCTCATTCACTCATCTTTACAAAGTTTATAAAAATGGTGATAGAGGAGTTTGTCTAAACCTTGATATCCATAAATAATGCCATTTATTTCTGCTCTTTTGTCCCCCTTCAATAGCAAGTTCTTCTTTCCTTTGTCTGCCTTTACTTTTAAATCTCATCTTCAATACTTTCCCCTCCATGATCATAAAAGTTTATTTACTTAAGGCAGACAAGGAAGCAAGCATTTCTAAGTAACTGTTTTGTGCCAGATACTATGCTAAATACTCTAAAAATATTACCTCATTTGTTCCTCATGACCTTTGGAGTTAGATTCTATCATTTTGCATATTTTGTAGTTGAGAAACCCAAAGCAAACAGAGGTTAAGCCATATGCCCAGGATCACACAGCTAGTTTCTATTTGAGGTTGATTTGGACTAAATCTTCAGGTTTCCCAATACTCTTATCCACTGTGACACTTTGATGCTTGCCTACTCCTTCACCTCTCTTGATTCCTACCCTACGCTTCACCCCTTGCAAATATCACATTTTCTTCTCCTGTTCCTACCTACTTACACAGAGAGTTTAATGCATTTTCACACTGTTTGTTTGTTTGTTTGTTTGTATTTTACTTTCCTCTGTCCAGTTAAGGTGAAAGTGAGATTCATGCCATATTAAAATTTTCCACACCTTCCCACCTTCCTATATATTTTCATATGTATATCCCAAGAATGTGAGATAATTTCCTAATCCACCTCCATTTTCCTTCCTAGTACCATCATACTTCCACTTCTGTGTTTTGCTAAGTCCATCAAAATAAAACAAGATCTCCCCAAATGGTCTCCATTTATTCTCTTTAACTTTTCCTATGCCTCTTAAAGTCAATAGTCTTTGCAAGGATGCTTGCAATTTCTCTTTGGCTAGCAGGTACAAATGTTTCCCTCATATAATTACTTCTGATTCACCATAGGTATGTACCATTCTGTATTTCATTTGTAATCTATGTTTGCATTTCAAATTGTTTACTCGATTCTGCACTTATCATCAGGCATGATTGGAAATCCTCTATTTCATTAAAGGCCCATTGATTTTCCCCCTGTAGTATTACATTTTGCCAAATAGTCTATTATTTGTTATAAGTTTCCATCTTTTATATTTTGGAATATCATTGTCCACATTTCTTTTATAGTACAAGCTGTCAAATAGCAAAATACATTTTTAAATAAAATTCAAAATGCAGGAAAGGAAATAAATGAATTATACAAGTATGGCAGGAAATCTAGCCCTCAGTTGATAGCAAACAATCCAAAGGTGAGGAAAGCATCTCAGTTTATTTTTTATCTGTTTTTATGTGATCAAGGTCAGATGTTCTGAGTCAACTCAGTGTCAGTAGAAGCATATATGCACGACTCTTGCTGTCACAAAATGAATTGATTTCAAAAGCATGGCTTTCCCCAAATGATTCATATACCGTTATATATATAAAGGTCCCCATTGTGATTAGTTATTTGTTCCCAATAAAAGGAAGCCCCAAATTAACAAATTCAAATTTATGAATTATTGAGCAATTATTAACCTTAAAATGATTTATTTTCTTTAATTTCTCTTCATTTAATCCCCTCCAAACATTTTACAAATTCATACTGTTGATGATATAGGAATTTGATATATTTGTATAGATTATTCTGTATAGTTAATTATGAATATAGGGAAACCATCTTAACGTTCCAAATCAGTTCCTATTCATTCTGTGGAATAGAAAGAAATGTATTTCTCTGTAGAATATATCTTTAAAGATTGTTTGATTTAACCCAATCTAGAAGTTTCAACTTTGTATGCTAATCTGTTTCAGGTGACTATTATTGGCATTTTTATTCTATTTATACTGATAGCAAGCCAGATGCACATCAGAATCCTTTCTGCAAAGCATAATCCCCATTGGAACAGAAACATTCCTAATTAAAAAAAAAAAGAAAACAACAACAACAACAACATAACCAAAACAAAACAATCAAAAAAGCACAAGATAATAAAAAAAAGAGAAACTATCTAGAGTAATTTCTGTATTGGCATTTATGATTGTGATATGAAATTTTTCTGTGCTAGACACAGAAGCAGACAGAAAAAGGAATGAGATGTCTTTGAGAAGGGGAGAGGAGGAATATATCTAAATAAATGTTACAAATGAATATGATAACATATAGTACACAAGAGAGCTATAATATAGTATTCTAGGTTAGAGAAATGAAAGACTGGAAATCAAGGAAGGTTTCATGTAGTAGGTAGAATGTGAACTGGTGCTTAAAATATGGGGTGAATAGGACTGATTGTATTTCCTAGCATTACTTTTTTCCCCTTGAAATATAATGATTTCTTTTTCTTAAAAATCAAGTTAAAATGTTTCTGTCAAAAAATAATTGGAAAAAAAGTTGAGATAGGAATGCAAGTTAGAAAATGTTATAGTTTGCCCAGAAGGCATTTAAAGGTTAGCTAAAGAGACAGGAATAAGCTTAATTTTCAAGGGACTGAATTTCAGGGCCTGTCATCATAAATTTGGTACTCACAATTTGAAAAACAAGTATATTTTTTCTAATTGTCATCAGGAATAATAAATGTGATGATGATGATGTTGATAATTAGAAAATTATTACAATAGGAATAATAATATTTTACTAATCAAGTCAAATGCAAAATATTAAAAGTATTGAATTTTCATTCAAAAATTATGTTAGTGACTATCTTGTACTCTTTTAATAAGTGAAATGAAACTGAGGCCAACTAATGGTAAGTGATTCACACAGTGTCACATGGCTGATAAGATGTAATGAAAACTCAAAATCAGGTCTCCCAAATCCTAGCTCAACACCCTTATATGACTCTATGTTGTCTTACTCATTAATTGATTGTTTTGGTAGCAACACATTGTAATAAAAAAGAAGAAATGCTTTGCACTAACAGAAGGACAACATACAAACATCACACTCACAAATACACATGCACATACTCCAAAACAACTATCACTTATTATGTATACATAAATCTATCACTTTTTAATCTGCATTTCCATGTATATACATATACATATATACATATATGGGTCTATATAGATCCAAAAAGATATTATTAACATAGATAACATAGCATAGCTTGTTTCTTTTATGCTTTTACAAATATGAAAGTATAGAATTTAATTAACATTGCAAATATCCTGATAGATAAATGATATATACACACATAATTTGCAATATTTATGTAATTACAAAGTAAAATTTATATACTTTAAAAAAGCATGTGTATTCATCGATGTGTGCATACATACATATACACATGCATATATTTGGAAAATTTTCAATCTGCAGTAAAATAATCATTCTTGAAATGATAGACTTTTGTGACAATGTATTAAATAGTTTGAAGTTATTGAAAGTCCTACATGATTTCTCAGATGCAATACTGGGTAATCTCTTTAGCATGTTCAATTCTGACTGAAATATCTTTCTACCAGGAATTATATTCTTCAGGAATTAGCTAAAAATTTTGTAGAGAATAGCTCTTATCCTAGAAACAAGTGATTCATGGAAGTTCCTATTTATTGATAATGTTTTATTGTAATATTTGTCCCTGGAATATAGTAAAGCTACTTTATTGAAATCTTCATCAATGTGAAATAACTCATTATCCTTATGGGAAAATCCAGAATGAATGAATGAAAAATATTAATAGGAATAGAAAAAAAGATAGAAATAGGTAGAATAATAGATTGATAGATTGATAGAAAGATAGAGATAGAAAGAAAGAAAGAAAAAGAAAGGCCAATAGATGCACAGACAGGAAGGTATGATTTTATTATATATGTATATATATATATACATAAATATAAGTATATACACATTTTATGTGTATATATTAGTGTATATATGTGTAAATGTTAGTATATATATATATATATATATATATATATATATATATATATATATATATATGCAGACATAAAAACCACAGCAGAAAATTATTTATATGTGTGTCTTATTATAAACTATTATTATAATCTTTGGATTGGGAAAAATTGCAGTTCACTTTCACTCTAGAATCCTTCTTTCATTTGAACTCTAAGCATTATATTGTCTTTGATAGGAATAAAAATCTTATAAAATACTATCATCATCATCATCATTATCATCATCATAACCAAAAGCTTCATGTAAGCTCATGTTCTTGTGTTTTACACTGTTTGTTCCTAATTTCTAGTACTCAGTGACTTGTCAAATAAATATATTTTCACAGTTCTGTCCATGTAGAGATTTCTATAATTATATACATACATGTGGGGAATGGAAGAGAATCTTCAGGGCTTCATTTTGTTCTACCAAATGAAACCTTTTAAAAAAATTAACAAAGCTCAAAGATAGCTATAGCTATAGATATAGATATAGAGTGAAATGCCAAATAGGGATATATTTATATATACATATAAATGACATTAAATATATATATATATATATATATATATATATATAAGTATATAGGATATATATATATATATATATATATATATATATATATATATATGCAAGTATATAAGAGACTGAATTGTTCAGTGAGATATGTGACTGAATCAAATCATCTCTATAAAGCCTGTCTCCTTTCCTGTCTCCTTTCCTTTGGCATTCTCATAAAGGATTATTTGATTCATAAGCCTCTTTCATAGTGTTTGTATAGTCCACTCTCAAATGGATTTAAATAAAAGGAGATGAAAGAATATAAGTTAAAAACATTAAAAGCTTCTAGGACTTCGAATATCATATACCAGAAGGCAAAAGTTCTCAGAATGCAACTGAGAATCAACTGCCCAGAAATCTGAATGTCTTCTTCCAGGGGAAAAAGATGGACTTTTAATGAACCAAGGGAATTTCAAAGGTTCCTGTTGGAATGTCCAGAGCTGAGCAGAAGGTTCGATCTTCAAATACAGGACTCAGGTAAGCATAGAGATTGGAGGAGAAGGGGAAAATATGAGGGACTTAATGATGATGAACTGCATGTATTCCTGAATAGAAAAATGACAGTGATAACACACATATGAAACTTCTCAGTTAACAAAGCAGGTAGAAGGAGCTTTTATAGATGAAGCACAGGAGAAAGCTGAATTTGGAGATAAAATGTGGTATAAAAATGGAGTCAGTAGGAAAAAAGGGAAATGTAATGGGAGAAAGAAAAAGGAAAGGGGGAAATAGGCCAAGATATTTCATATAATAAGATTTTTCTTTATTACAATGAGCTATTGAAATGATATGGAAGGGGGGAAGGCAAGAGGGAATGAGGGAATCTTTGCTCTCATCAGAGGTGGCTAGGAGAGGAAACAGCATTACATACTCAATGGGGTAGAGACATCTGGAGGTCGAAAGGCGGGGCAGGGGAAGGGGTGGGGATGTTAATGATGGAGGAGAGGATGGATCATGGGGTAGAGTGGTCAGATATAACACAATTTCTTTTTTACTTCTTGCAAGGGGCTGGGATTGGATGGTCTCTCTGGGACTATAGGGCCAGGTGGATGCTGGGCCTAAGGGATGATATGGGGGCTCGGGGCCTCTTGGTCCCAGGGCTGGAGATCCATCTCCTGTGCCACTCAGCTACCCTACAGCAGAGTCAGAGTAAAAGGAGAGAAAAAAATATAGTACATGGTAGTGGAAAAATAGGAAAGGAGGGAGTTGCGATCAGCAATGGCAATGGTGGAAAAATATGGAAGTAACTTTTGTGATGGATTTATCATAAAGCATGTGATCCACCTGTGACAGAGCTGGTGGTGTTGGAACACAGACTGAAGCACATTTTTTATTATTATTAATATTATTTTTTGTAGGGGGTGCAGGGCAAATCGGGCTGAGTGGCCTGCCTGGGGCCACATAGCAAGGTGATCATTGTGTATCTGAGGTCAGACTTGGACCCGGGTGCTCCTGGCTCAAGGGCCATTGTTCTGTCTGCCACCTGGCTACCCCTATTATTATTACTATTTTGTTTTATTTTGCATCTTTTTTTTTCCTTTTTTTTTTTGTTTTTGCAGGGCAGTGAGGTTGGGGTGGCTTACATGTCACACAGTTAGGTGATTGTTGGGTGTATGGGGCCAGATTTAGGCTCGGGTGCTCCTGGTTTCAGGGCTGATGCTCCGTCCACTGTACCACCTGGCCATACCTACAATTATTACTATTATTTTTTTAATTTTAATTTTAATTTTTTTCTCTCCCCTTTACTTGATCACTCAAGGGAATCTATATTTTTTGGGGGAGGGGGCATTTTGTTTACTCTTAAACAAGAATATTTTATTAATGTATAAAAAGACATTATTTGTACAAAATAAGAATAAATAAATTTAAAAAAAAGAAAAAAATAGATAAGTTAAAAGTCACTTACTTGTTCTAAAGAAACTTTGCTTTATTTATTTATTTTTGGAAGATTAAACAAAAAGGAGTTAAATGACTTGCTCGATATTTCTAGATATCTATCCTAGATTTAGTTTGCTAATTTCTTCCTTCTCTGAAAACATATAGAGGCATCTATTTAGTATACTGATAATAACTGCCACTTACATGATTTATTATTTGAAAAATCACTTTATAACAATCTCATTTGACACTCACAACCAAAGCAAAAGATTGAAAAATTACACAAGGTAGTGAAAAGTATCTCTGTCTTTTATTAAGAGGAACCATGTTCAAATTCTGACTTTATGATTTACTGAATAGAAATTTAATGATTTTTGACTAAAATTTTCATCCTCCTTTAGAAAAAAAGTCAGGTAATTTAGAATTTAAATCCCAGAATATTAAAGATAGAAGAAGTCTCAAAACCGTTGTTCAAGTACTTTCTCTCACATACATTATTTATATGATCCTAGTCAAATTACTTATTTTTTTAGTATACCTAGCAATTTTCTGCAACTATTTCTGAAATATTTTCATATCTTCATTCATATAAAAATGTTCATAACAACTAAATATGTAGCTAAAAAAGTTTGAGAAAAAACAAATTTAAATGCCCCAATTAAATACCAAATTAGAAATTCTAAAATTAAAGGAAAAATCAATAAAATGAAAAGCAAGAAAACTATTGAACTAATAATTAAAATCAAGAACTGGTTTTATGAAAAAAAAATAAAACTGATAATCTTCTGGTCAATTGGATTAAAAAAAAAGAAAGAAAGAAGAAAACCAAATTGCTAGTATTAGAAATGAAAAAGGTGAACTCACCACGAATGAGGAGGAACTTAAAGTAATAATTGAGAATTATTTTGCCCAACTCTATGCAAATAAAATTGATAATCAAAGAGAAATACATGAATATTTACAAAAAAAAACATAAGTTGCCCAGGTTAAATGAAGAAGAACTTAAATACCTAAATAACCCTATCTCAGGAAAAGAAATTCAGAGGAGGCTAGGTGGCGTAGTGGATAAAGCACTGGCCTTGGAGTAAGGAGTACCTGGGTTCAAATCTGGTCTCAGACACTTAATAATTACCTAGCTGTGTGGCCTTGTGCAAGCCACTTAACCACATTTGCCTTGCAAAAACCAAAAAAAAAAAAAATCAGTAAGCCATTATTGAACTCCCTAAGAAAAAATCTCCAGGGCCAGATGGATTCACAAGTGAATTCTATCAAACATTTAAGGAATGACTGGTTTCAATTCTATATAAACTCTTTGGAAAACTAAATGAAGATGAAACTCTGCCTAACTCTTTCTATTGATACTAATATGGTGCTGATAGTTAAACCAGGAAGAGTTAAAACAAAGAAAATTGTAGACCTATGTCACTGATAAATATAGATGCTAAAATCTTAAATAAAATCTTAGCAAAATGACTAAAACAAGTTATAATTAGGATAACACATTATGATCAAGTAAGATTTATCCCAGGAATGCAAGGTTGGTTCAACACTAGGAAAATTGTCAGTATAATTAAATGTACCAATAAAAAATGTATCATAAATCATAAGAACATATCAATAGATGCTGATAAAAGCTTTTGATAAAAATACAGCACCCAGTCCTACTAAAAACACTAGAAAGCAAAGGAATAAATGGATTGTTCCTTAAAATAATAAGCTTGGTGCGGCTAGGTGGCATAGTGTATAAAGCACTGGCCTTGGAGTCAGGAGTACCTGGGTTCAAATCTGGTCTCAGACACTTAATAATTACCTAGCTGTGTGGTCTTGTGCAAGCCACTTAACCCCATTTGCCTTACCAAAAAAAACCTAAAGCAAAGAATAATAAGCAGTATATATCTGAAACCATCAACAAGCATTGTATGCAATGGGGATAGGCTAGAGGCATTCCCAATAAGATCAGGGGTAAAACAAGGCTGCCCATTATCACCACTACTATTCAATATTGTGTTAGCAATGTTAACTTCAGCAGTAAGAGATGAAAAAGAAATCAAAGGAATTAGAATAGAGAAGGAAGAGACAAAACTCACTCTTTGTAGATGACCTGATATACCTAGGGAATCCCAAAAAAATCATCTGAAAAACTACAAGAAATAATTAGCAATTTTAGCAGGGTCACAGGATATAAAATAAAATCTCATAAATCCTCAAGATTTCTATATATGACTAGCAAGATGCAGCACCAAAAGCCATAAAGAGAAATCCCATTTAGATTAACTTCAGACAATATAAAATACCTGGGAGCCCACCTGTGAAGACAGCCTCAGAAACTTTTTGAAGACAATTACAAAACAATTATCACACAAATAATATCATATCTAAATAACTGGGTAAATATCAACTGCTCATGAATAGGCTGAGCAAATATAATGAAAATGACAATTCTACCAAAATCAAACTACTTGTTTAATGTCCTACCAATCAAAATTCCAAAAAATTACTCTAATGAGTTAGAAAAAATTGTATGTAAATTTATTTGGAGAAACAAAGAATCTCTGGATGTTTAATGAAAAAAGTTCAAAAGAAGGTGCCTTAGCCCTACCAGTTCCAACCTTATATTATAAAACATACATCATCAAAACTGTCTTATCCTGGCTAAGAAATAGAGTGGTGGGTCAGTGGACAAGACTAGGTGCAATAGCAGGAACTGATTATGGTAATCTGCTGTTTGATAAACCCAGAGTCTATTTATTGCTATAAAAACTCTCTTCATTAAAAGCTTCTGGGAAAATTGGAAGTTAGTATGGCAGAAACTTGGATTAGACTAATACCTTACACTCTATACCAAGATAAGATCATATAGTATCTAGACATAAAAAATAATAATATTATAAGCAAATTAGGAGACCAAGGAATAGTTTACCTGTAAGGCCTGTGGAAAGGGAAGCAGTTCATGCCCGATGAAGAGATGGAGAACATCATTAAAAATTAACTAGACAATTTTGATTTCATTAAATTAAAAAGCTTTTGCACAGACAAAACCACTGAAACCAAGATCAAATTGGGAAACAATTTTTATGATTAGCATTTCTGACAAAGGACATATTTCTTTTTTTCCTGTTTTTTTCTAAATTAAAGGGAATAGTCCTTGAACTTTGTTCAAACTCCACAGCTCCTTATCTGGATAGATGGTACTCTCCTTTGCAGACAGCCCAAAACTGTTCTGGATTGCTGCACTGATGGAATGAGCAAGTCCTTCAAGGTTGATCATCACTCCCATGTTGCTGTTAGGGTATACAGTGTTTTTCTGCTTCTGCTCATCACTCAGCATCAGTTCATGCAAATCCCTCCAGGCTTCCCTGAAATCCCATCCCTCGTGGTTTCTAATAGAACAATAGTTTTCCATGACACACATATACCATAGCTTGCTAAGCCATTCCCCAATTGAAGGACATTTACTTGATTTCCAATTCTTTTCCACCACAAACAGGGCTGCTATAAATATTTTTGTACAAATGATTCTTCAGGGTATAGACCCAGTAGTGGTATTGCTGGGTCAAAGAGTATGCACATTTTTGTTGCCCTTGAGCATAGTTCCAAATAGCTCTCCAGAAAGGTTGGATGAGTTCACAGCTCCACCAACAGTATAATAGTGTCCCAGATCTCCCACAACCCTTCCAACAATGATCATTATACTTTCTGGTCCTATTGGCCAATCTGAGAGGTGTGATGGTACCCCAGAGAAGCTTTAATTTGCATTTCTCTAATAAATAATGATTTAGAGCAATTTTTCAATATGGCTATGGATTTCTTTGTTCTCCTCATCTGTAAATTGCCTTTTCATATCCTTTGACCATTTGTCAATTGGGGAATGGCTTTTTGTTTTAAAAATATGACTCAGTTCTCTGTATATTGGGTCCTTTGTCAGAATCATTAGTTGTAAAGATTATTTCCCAATTTACTACATTTCTTTTGATCTTGGTTACAGTGGTTTGATCTGTGCAAAAGCTTTTTATATTAATGTAATTGAAATCATCTAATTGGTTTTGGTGACATTCTCCAACTCTACCTTAGTCATAAATTGCTCTCTCTTCCATAGATCTGACAGGTAAACTAGTCCTTGATCTTCTAATTTGCTTATAATATTTTTTTTATGTCTATGTCCTGTAACCATTTGGATTTTATCTTGGTAAAGGGTGTGAGGTGTTGGTCTAATCTAAGTTTCTTCCATACTAATTTCCAATTATCCCAGCAGTTTTTTTTTATCAACATGGGAGTTTTTATCCCAAAACAGCAGATTACTATAGTTATCTCCTGCTTTCACACCTAGTCTGTTGCACTGGTCCACCACTCTGTTTCTTAGCCAATACCAAAAAGTTTTGATGATTGATGCTTTATACTATAATTTTAGATCGGGTAGGGATTAGCCACCTTCTTTTGCACTTTTTTCCATTAAGCTCCTAGAAATTCTTGACTTTTTATTTCTTCATATGAATTTACCTACAATTTTTTTCTAACTCATTGAAGTAATTTTTTGGAATTTTGATTGGTAGGGCACTAAAAAGGTAGTTATTTTTGGTAGAATTGTCATTTTCATTATATTAACTATACCTATCCATGAGCAGTTGATATTTGCCCAGCTATTGAAATATGATTTAATTTGTGTGAGAAGTGTTTTATAATTGTTTTCAAAAAGTTTCTGAGTCTGTCTTGGCAAATAGACTCCCAAGTATTTTATATTGTCTGAGGTTACTTTGAATGGGATTTTTCTTTCTAGATCTTTCTGCTGTATCTTGCTAGACATATATAGAAAAGTTAAGGATTTATGAGGGTTTATTTTGTAACCTGCAACTTTCCTAAAATTTCTAATTGTTTCCAGTAGATTTTTGGATGATTTCTTGGGATTCTCTAGGTGGACCATCATGTCATCTGCAAAGAGTGAGAGTTTTGTCATTTCCTTCCCAATTCTAATTCCTTCAATTTCTTTTTCTTCTCTAATTGCTGAAGCTAACATTTCTAATACAATATTGAATAGTAGTGGTGATAATGGTCACCCTTGTTTCACCCCTGATCTTATTGGGAATGTCTCTAGCCTCTCCCCATTGAATATAATGATTGTTGATGGTTTCAGATAGATGCTGCTAATTATTCTAAGGAACAGTCCATTTATTCCTACACTCTTTAGTGTTTTTAGGAGGAATGGATGCTGTATTTTGTCAAAAGCTTTTTCAACATCTATTGATATGATCATATGATTTCTGATAGGTTTGATGTTGAAACAATTGAGTATACTAACAGTTTTCCTAATATTGAACCAACCCTGCATTCCTGGAATAAATCCTGCTTGATCATAATGTATTGCCCTAGTGATAACTTGTTGTAATTGTTTTGCTAAGATTTTATTTAAGATTTTTGCATCTGGATTCATCAGGAAAATAGGTCTATAATTTTCTTTCTCTGTTTTAACTCTTCTTGGTTTAGGTAACACCAGCATATTGGTTTCATAGAAAGAGTAAGGCAGAGTTCCATGTTTCCCTATTTTTCCAAAGAGTTTATATAGAATTGGAACCAATTGTTCCTTAAATGTTTGGTAGAATTCACTTGTGAATCCTTCAGGCCCTGGAAATTTTTTCTCAGGGAGTTCAATAATGTCTTGTTGAATTTCTGTTTTGTGAGATATGGTTGTTTAGGTATTTAATCTCTTCTTCCTTTAACCTGGGCAACTTATATTTTTGTAAATATTGATCTGTTTCACTTAGATTATTAAATTTATTGGCATAGAGTAGAGCAAAATAATTTCAAATTATTACTTTAATTTCCTCCTCATTGGTGGTGAGTTCACCTTTTTCATTTATGATACTAGCAATTTTGTTTTCTTTCTTCTTTTTAATCAAATTGACCAGAGATTTATCAATTTTATTGGTTTTTTCATAATACCAACTTTTGGTTAACTTTATTAATTCAATAGGTTTTTTTGCTTTTGAGTGTATTAATTTCTCCTTCAATTTTTAGAATTTCTAATTTGATATTTAATTGGGGATTTTTGATTTGTTCTTTCTCTAATTTTTTAGGTGCATGCTTAGTTCATTGATTTCTTCTTTCTGTAATTTATTCATGTAAGCATTTAAAGCTATAATATATCCCCTGAGAGTCGCTTTGAATGAATCCCATAGGTTTTGGTATGTTGTTTCATTATTCATTATCTAGTATAAAGTAATTTGTTTTTTTGGTCCACTCATTTTTTAAAATGAGGTTATTCAGTTTCCAATCTGTTCTGGGTCTATATCTCCTTTGCCCAATATTGCATATGCCTTTTATTGAATTGTGATCTGAGAAAGATGTATTAACTATTTCTGCCTTTCTGAAATTTCATCAATAGGTTTTTATGTCCTAGTACATGGTCAAATTTTGTATAAATTCCATGTATTGCAGAGAAAAAGGTATATTCCTTTCTATCCCCATTCAGTTTCCTCCATAAGTCTACCATATCTAATTTTTCTACAATCTATTTACCTCCTTTTAAACTTATTTCTTGTTTATTTTATGATTAAATTTATCTAGATCTGAGAGTGGGAGGTTGAGGTCTCCCACTAGTAGAGTTTTGCTGTCTATGTCTTCCTATAGTTATTTCAGCTTCTCCTCTAAGAATTTGGATGCTATCCCACTGGGTGCATATATATTCAATATTGAAATAACTTTATTCTCTATGGTACCTTTTAGGAGGATGAAGATTCCTTCCTTATCTTTGTTAATCCTATCTGTTTTTGCTGCTGCTTCATTTGAGATAAGGATTGCTACCCTTGCTATTTTTACTTTTGCTGAAGCATAATATATTTTGCTCCAACCTTTTACCTTTACTCTATATGTATCTCTCTGCTTCAAATGAATTTCTTGTAAGCAGCATATTGTAGGATTCTGGTTTTTAATACACCCTGCTATTCGCTTACGTTTTAAGGGAGAGTTCATCCCATTCACATTCAAAGTTATAATTGCTAATTCTTTATTGCTCTCCATGCTATCTTCCCTCTGTTTGTATTTTCCCCCTTTTTCCCATCTTATCCACACTCCCCAGAATTTTGTTTCTGAATTCCACCCCTTCATTGTATTAGCCCTCCTATATCACCTGCTCCCTTTTCTTTCCCCTTTCCCTTTTTCCCTTTTCCCTTCCTTTTGTTAGTTCCCCCCTTTTCCCCACTCCCCTTCCCTTTTTCCATCCCCCCTCCCCTTTTCCCCTTTTAATACTTGAAAGGTTAGATTTTTTATAAGTTAACCGAGTATGTGTAGGTTGACTTTAAGTCAAGTCTGATGAGAAGAAGATTCAGGTATTTTTCATCTGCTCCCTTCTTCCCCTCTATTACCATAGGTATTTTGTACTCCTTTTGTAATGAGATTTACTCCATTCAATCCCCTCCCTCCTCCCATCTCTTTCCTGTCCCCCTTTTTAAGGAAGTAGTGTTTTTCAGATAATTCTATCTGAGTAATAGAAAATTCTGAGTATTGGTCACTTTTAGCTAAGTACATTCTATCTAATAGAGTTAAAATTTGTGAGAGTTAGATTCTTTCTCCCACATGTGGTTAAAGCCAGTTACATCTGCTTAGATAGCAGTCTCATGGATATATCATGAATGTTCATCATGTCTGGCTAGGTATATTCTCTCTGTTTAATTTAAAATTCTCAAGATTTATGAGACTCTTTCTCCCCATGCTGGAATATAGCCATTTTCAACTTATTGGATAGCAGTTTTTTTTCCCTTTTACCGCCCCCCCCTTTTTTAAACTTTTTCATGTGTCTCTTGAACCTCCTGTTTGATGTCCAAATTTTCTATTTAGTTCTTGTCTTTTCATAAGGGATTTTTGGAATTCTTCCATTTTGTTAAATGTCCATCTTTTTCCCTGGAAGAGAAGGCTCAGCTTTGTGGGATGGTGTATTCTTTGCTGCATTCCAAGCTCCCTTGCTCTTTGAAATATCTCATTCCAGGCCCTTTGATCCCTTAATATTGATGCAGCCAGGTCCTGCCTGATCCTTACTGTGGCTCCTTGATATTTAAATTGTTTCTTTCTGGCTGCTTGCAGGATTTTCTCCTTTATCTGATAGTTCTGGAATTTGACCACAACATTCCTTGGTGTTTTCATTTTAGGATCTTTTTCGGGAGGGGATTGATATATTCTTTCAATAAACTACTTTGCCCTCTCGTTCCATGATATCAGGGTAGTTTTCCATCACTGGTTCCTGTAATATTAAGTCCAGGCTTTTTTTTCTCTTCAATGTTTTCAGGAAGTCCAATAATTTTCAGGTTGCCCCTCCTCAATCTATTCTTGAGGTCAGTGGTTTTGTTGATGAGGTATTTTACATTTTCTTCTATTTTTTTTCTATTTTTTGCTTTTGTTTAACTGGCTCTTGCTGTCTCATGGAGTAAATTAGTTTCTGCAGTCTACATTCTTTTTTTTAGGGGGGAGTTTTCTTCATTAACCTTTTGCAACTCCTTTTCCATTTGGTCAATTCTACTTTTGAAAGAGCTTTCCATTTGCCCAATTGAGGTTTTGAGAGAATTATTTTCATTTTGAATTTTCCCAATTGAGGATCTGAGAGAATTATTCTCATTTTATATTTGTCCAATTGAGGATCTGAGAGATTTATTCTCCTTTTGTATTTGTCCAATTGTATTTAATAAGGATTTTTTTTTCTTGTTGCAAGGTATTAATTGTCTCTCCCAAATTTTCCAGTTGATTTTTAAGCTCCTTCCTTATTTCTTCAAGCAAGTCTTTCTGTGCTGAAGACCAGATGGTATTTTCCTCAGAGGTTTTAGGTGTCTCTGAGTTAGGGTCTTCCCCTTCCAAACTTTTTTTTGGGGTCCACCTTTCATCTGACCCTTCTTCATTTTGTTAAGACCTTGAGTTGGGTAGGGGCTCATTCACAGGGGTTTGGGATCACTATAGTCTTTTCTCACTGAATGCAATTTCTCTGGCTGGCCAGTAGGAGATATCTGTTGCTTTCTCTGAAGTGACTGTGACCTAATTCAGGCCTTCCCCCTTTGCTTGAAGGGAGGAGTTGGAGCTATTGAATTCTTTTGCCTTCAATCAATGGGGCCCTTTACCCAGACCTGAGGTCATTCCTCTCTTTATTGTCAGCTGGGCTGGTTCTTCTGGTCACATACCTGTGCCTGAGGCAGAAGTAGTCTGCAATTATTTGTTCCTGGAAGAGGCCTCAGATATAATGAAAGCATGGACTCAGAATTCCTCAGACCAGAGGAGTCCAGGGACAGAGTTATCTCACCACCCCTTCCATCTGTTCCCCATGATTAAACTGCCCTTCAACCATGGACCCAGGAGTCCAACCAGATTGTTCTGCACTGTAGCTGAGGCTGTGCTTCACTTTTTTCCAACCCCCTGTACCCGTAGAAGACTCCTACCCTGGAGAACTTTTAAGTTGTCTTAGAGTGGGGAACTAACACTCAATATTTTTGTGGGTTCTGCCCCTCTAGATTTTGGCTAGAGTCATAATTTGGTGACTTTTGGAGTTTTAGGGGGAATAAATTTCTTGGAATTCCTGCCTTCACAATGCCATCTTGGCTCCATCCCTATTACACTATTATTGATAGAGTAACTTAAATTTAGAGAATTCCAATTTCCCTATCTGTAAAATGGAGATAATACTCATTCTATTGGACCCTACCTCAATTCAGAAGATTACTATGAAGTAAATACTCTTCATAACAATAATGGGATGTGCTATTATTGTCTTATTTTCTCCTATCTATTGCTTTGAGTCTAAGGTTTGGATTTATCAACACTGGAATTACTATCTCTTTCTTGATTCTAAAGAAATTAGCTTGTTGGAGAGGAAAGAACACTAAACTGAATGCACAAGTCCCCATCTCTAGTCACTTCTACTTATTGCCTATAGGACCCTGAGGTTTCATTTTTTCTAATCTATATAAAGAAAAGTTTCAATAAGGAAATATCTGAATTCTTCTAGTTCTTTATATATGATTTTTTGATACTCAGTAGCAGATATATATTTCTACTCACTCATATACATGATTCCCTATCTTCAGAATTCTTGATTAAAGACCACCAAGATATAGATTACCTAGGACAGGAGAGACTCCACATGGGGAACTCATAGTATTTTTTTTTTGTTTATTCAAGGCAAATGGGGTTAAGTGGCTTGCCCAAGGCCACACAGGTAGGTAATTATTAAGTGTATGAGACCGGATTTGAACCCAGGTACTCCTGACTCCAGGGTAGGTGCTTTATAACACTGAGCAACCTAGACGCCCAAGGGAGCTCATAGTCTTAATTATTTTGTGCTCTGTTTCAGGAATCAAGTTTTGCTTCTGACTGTGAATAACTCTCTCTTTTTCAAATGATGACTTGAACTTTTGAGTATTCATTGATATGAAAATATATTCTACTTCTTTAAACATTGAATATATAGGAGAATTAAGAGTATAAGTTAGCAGGAAGCAGTAAGGTATTTGAAAGCTATAGAATCTATTCACCCAGTTTCAGGGATCAATGTGTTTCATTCTGCATATGGGGGTGCCCAATGTTAAAAAGTTCAGGTTTTAAAAATGTAACCCATGGAGTTAGCAAACAGAGCACAAATTCCCAGATTCTTAGATCACTGATTTATCCCTCAAATTAGCCTTTTGGTAAAAGTGTATATTATGATTAGAAAAAAGAATTCCCCATAGTAACAATAGTGAGAAGAAAAAAACTCATCATACTTCCTCTCCTGTGTGTGGGATCTATATGTGTCAGAGGTTGTCCTCCTCTGGGATACAACTAACTTCCATTTTTTAATGAGACAATTTTGAAGCCAGTTTCTGAACTTTCCACAAGTGGAAAAAAACAAACAAATAACCTTGTTTCATGAAGCTTTTTAATCATAAAATCAATTATTGAATGAATAAAATAGGTCAACTATTTTGTATTTCCCAATATATAGCTTCAAAGATAATCAAAACCAAGTTCCTTTTTAAATGTAGAATGCAGAAACAAAGGCATTGAAGTCTTGGAGGAAACTATTTAACAAATACTTATTTAGTACCTACATTCTACAAGTCCCTGTGTAAATCATGAAGAATCCAAGATAGAAGCAGATAGCTCCTTCTTTCAAAGAGTGTATAGTTTAATAGGCTTAATTCTTCACAATAATGTATTTAAGACACCAAATTTCACATCAGAACAAATCAAATCAAATCAAGTCAATATTCATTTAAAATACATATCACGTACCTAGGTTAAGTAATGGGAATATGAAGAAGCAGAAAAGAAAGTCCTTATTTTCTTGGAAGTTATATCCTAATGAGGGAAGTTATTTTTCAGTGCTGTCTGACTTTTAATGATCCCAGTTGGGGTTTTCTTGACAAAAGATACTAAAATGTTCTGCCATTTCCTTCTCCAACTCATTTTTACAGATAATAAAACTGAGTCAAACAGGATTAAATAACTTGCCCAGTGTCAAATTTATAGTATGTTTCTGGGGCCAGATTTGAACTCATTTCCTCTTAACTCCATGGTTGGGACTCTGTCTACTATGACAACTAACACCTTATAAAGATGCTTGTCAGGGTGGGGATAAGATCTGAATGAAGGTCATAGAGTCCTGAATATAGCCTGAATATAGCCTGGGAAGAAATGAAGATTCAAGTGCCTTGGTGGCTTCCTTCTTTAAGATGGTCATTCTATATCTTGAAAAACACAATGTCTCATGCTGGAAGGGTTGAGAAAATGTTCTTCTATTCTCTTTGGTGTGAAGAAGTAGTCAGCTGCAGTTGAAGAAGGCAGTATATAACATTGGATGTACCCAATATGGCAGTTTCTATTGTTCAATTTATTTTTTTGTAACAGAAAAGGGATTATATTAGCTAGGGTGATATTGGAAAATGATAGTAATATAAAATTGCATTATAAAACAAATAAAATGAATACTCTTAATTCTATTATTTAATAGAAATAGATAAAATATAATCACAGAAGATGATTTCATTGATCATAA
Organism: Macrotis lagotis; assembly: GCF_037893015.1. Classification (NCBI taxonomy): domain Eukaryota; kingdom Metazoa; phylum Chordata; class Mammalia; order Peramelemorphia; family Peramelidae; genus Macrotis; species Macrotis lagotis. The sequence continues at coordinate 209,382,958 of NC_133660.1, read as the reverse complement.
AATTCAGCTTACCCATTTTATTTTATTCACAACCTAGCAAGCACCAATAAAAATGAGGACCTGCAAATACATAAGAGAACAGAAAAAAGTGGATTACACATGAAGTCATTAATCTCTCTTAAGTAGAATTTGCTTTGCTTTTAAATATGTACAATAAATTTGACTTGAAGGTTTAAAGTTATTGTGCTTGTCTGGGATTCTTTCTTGCCTTCTTTCTCTTCTATTGGTTAAAAATAAGATTAAGTGAACCTTTTTTTTATTTTTGGTTTCACTGTCCAAAGCATTTCTTTATATTCTATTCTCTCCAACAGTAAAAGGAAACAAGGGAAAAGAAAGAAAAACTTTTGTAATAGAATTATACATGATCTAGTAATGTGAATTTTCATATTGGCTACTGAAATGTTTTGTTTACCAACTCTCTGTCAAGAGGTGAGTAGCATTCTCTTTCATTTCTCTTTTAGAGTTACTATTGGTCATTTCATTCCTAAGAGTATTGTAATAATATATATTCAATTTGTTTTTCTTGTGATGTTTTGTTAATGCATGAATTATTATTCTGGTTATGCTCACTTTATTCTACATTAGTTGATACAGTTCTTCCCAGATCTATTTCAAAATATACCTTTTGAATTTTTAAGGTATAATTATTATCATTATATTCATAGATAGTATATCTATTAAACCTTTTTCTTGTGCCAGGCATATTTCATTGAGTCATTCCTCAATACTTAGAAATATCTTTAGTATTCACATTTTTGTCACTTCAAAAAGAAGTGATATAAATTATATCTTGCTATATTTATGTGCATATATTTATATCTAAATATGTGTGCTTACATGCATATGTATTTTTATAAAAAATATCTATATTTGGAGAATAAGAGACTAAGAGAGACAAAAACTGAGACAGAGAGAAAGAGAGAGAAAGAAACAGAAAGATTCTTTGCTTCTTTCTTTAGGCAATCATAGCCTAGTTAGTAGAAGTATCACTAGATCAAAAGTATGCAAAAATGATATTTTAGAACCAAATTTAAATTATTCTCCAGAATGAACAAATCAAGCCATAGTTTCACCAATAGCATAATATTTAAAATATTTATTTCATAACCATTATTTATTTCTCCCTTTTACTTCCCTCCATTCAGCTGAAAAAAAAAGAAAGACAATCTTTGTAGACAGATAAGCATTCCCTAGCAAAACAAATGCCATATTGACTATATATAAGAATTTATTTCCCAGTCTAAATATATAGTTAATGTTAGGAACCTGGATACCAGGAAGTGTCCACCAAAAATAAATGATTGTACTTATTTTCCTGCAGTTCTTCCACTATTTACTCTGTCATCTTTACAAACTGATAGAAATGATTCAGAACTTACAAGTTGCTTAAATTTCCATTCATTATCACTATTAGTGATCTTTAATTTTTTCCCTAGTAGCATATTTTTTCATAGATTGCATTTCTTTCTTTGAAAATTACCTGTTTTTATCCTCAGATCATTTATCTATTGGAGGAATAGCTCTTGTTCTTACAAATTTGAATTAGCTTCAATTCACTGATTTTACAAATGAAGGCATTGAATTCCAAGAGGTAGATGACTTGTCTAGTCTCATCCTTCTTTAATAACAGAGCTAAGATTAGAGCACATTTCTGTCCTCTTAAGTCACTGCCTTTTCATTGGAAATGCATTCTAGTCTACATATTTTGTGGATAATGTAGGCTTTACAATCTCCAGCTGATGGTTATAAAACATGCCAGCAACTTTCATTTGTGAAACATCCCAAGAGCAGTTGAAAGTAATCATGGATTTGCTGAACATGTCATATTACAGGCCTTCACTGCACCACTGTGATCCAAAAGCTCAGTACTCATCTGAATAACCCAGCTGACATAATGAGATATAATTATACTTTCCAATTGTTCATATTAAATGGTAATTGTATTTTAAATTGCTCTGCAATTTAACAAAATCATGAAATATAATTGCCCCCTTTAACCATGTATATGTTATAAAGTGTAATCATTTTTTAACCATATGTGCCATTGTTGTGCTGTTTTGGGGAATAGCCTGTGAACCTCAGAATGGAAATCCATCATTGGTGGCTAGTTTTCTGGATAACAGATAACTGACATTCTGTTTGAAATTTGTTGTCTCTCTACTCCAAGGCAACAATATGAATGTCTTTGTTGATGAAGTCAGCATGGGATTGTGTAAAGGAATTGGTGTGTACAGAAAACATTTCTCAAAATTTGCTTTGGTTTGCTTGGGTCAGACAGGCACATCATTTCCTTGTCAGATCCTCTTCTAATATGTACTTAACTGGTTTTGGCTCTTCACAAATGTGGATTTTGGAATTGCTTGTCTTGAAATTCAAACTTTCTTTTAAATCTCCAAATGCAGGCTTATTATATACACTTAGGAACTGAAAATTCTGAATGCAAAGGATTTCGAGATAATACGTCAAGATAATAAAAATCTCATTCTGCAACATTTATGAAGGAAGAACTGGTTATGCTCACTTCACACTGTTATCAGTTAATGTAAGTTTTTTTCCCAAGCTTTTCTGAAGTCTGGCTACTTATGATTTCCTATAGAAAATTGCACTTCATTACATATATATACCACAACTTGTTCATCCATTCCCAAATTAATGAGCTTCCCCTTAATTTCCAATTGTTTGCCATCACAAAAAAGAGTTGCTATAAATATTATTGTACTTGTGAATCCTTTCCCTTTTTTTGTGATCTCTTTGGGAGACAGACCAATTAGTGATAAGACTTTCTAGTTTACAGAAGACCCAAAGAATCTATGTCTCTTCAGTCAATACTAATAGTATTCCTGCAGTGATACTTCACTTCATCTAAAACCATATGCTCAGACTTAAATCAATCCCTTTGATTGGTTGATTCAGTGAGTGTATTCTTTTTTCTTTTTTTTTTCCTTTTTTTTAGGTTTTTGCAAGGCAAACAGGGTTAAGTGGCTTTCCCAAGGCCACACGGCTAGGTAATTATTAAGTGTCTGAGACCAGATTTGAACCCAGGTACTCCTGACTCCAGGGCCGGTGCTTTATCCACTATGCCACCTAGCCGCCCCCAGTGAGTGTATTCTCACTTACCTATTGCATAGAATTAGAATAATTTGTTATTTATTTTATAAAGTGGGATTTTCATTTACTTCCACTCTTTGTCCATGGGGTTTTCTTGGCAAAGATATTGGAATGGTTTTCCATTTCTTTCTCCAGTGAATTAAGGCAAACACAGGTTAAATGATTTACCAATGGTCACGTACCTAGAAAGTATCTGATACCTGATTTGAATTCAGATTTTAAACCTAGCACTCTATCCACTCAGTCACCTAACCAACCCATCCACATATGTTAATATATGCCTGCATCATTGCAATATATTATTTCTCCAATTGACAGTTGAAATCAGAATTAGAAAATTTTGCTTATTTTCCCATTGTTACAAAGCTAGTAATTTGCATGTAGGATTTGAATGAAAGATTATCTAACCCTAAGCCAGGACTCTGTCCACTATGCTATTTTGCTCCCAAATAACACTGAATTTACTGATGATGTCAACAATCACATCCAGTGTCACAGATTTCAATTATTCTTATTTGGGAGTTTCATCTATTGTTGAGCAAAGGTTCATAATGATTAATTGATTGCCCTAAAAATAAAGCTTCCCTGCTTCCTAACACTTTAGTTTGAAAGGTATAGTTCAAGATCCTCACATCATCATCATGTTTGTCTTCTGCTATTGGTCTTTATCTACCCTGGAAAATGCTAATAGAGTTGTTCTTTGTCTAGCAATTTGTCATTTCTTTAGTTGTGTTGATCCATTTGACATTAAATGCTGAACTTTTTAGGAGCAGATATCAGGTGTCAGGGACTTATTAATATTAAAATGTCTCCAGATTAATGAACGGGAAAAGTCCCACTGGTGCCCAGTCTAATTCAAGCTGTAGTATAAAATTAAAGCAATAGAAAATGCCTTACCATAATGTCTTAGAGAGTGTATTTTGGTACAAGATCATAATTCAAATCTATTTCTACAAATAAAAGTATTGTTTTTATCTTAAGAATGTTTGCTAAATTAAATTGCATATCCCTATCCACTGATATATGTTTTGTTTGTTCTTCTAGAATTAGGAGGGACCAATTACAACTTTCTCCATTCAATAGATTAAAATGAAAATGACATTGCTTAGGCAAACAGTGTGTTAAGAATAGAGTTTGAGTTAAGATCCAGGTATTCTGACTCTCTCCCTACTAAAAACAAACACAGATGCATACACACACACATGCACACACACACACATGCACACACACACACATACACACACACAGCTGTTATGGACTGGTTATGAATTGTTTTACCTTGTGTTCAGATTTTCTAATTTTACTTTATCACAGTTGAAGAAGAAATAGATTTAAAAGAAAACTAGGTGAGATATAAATATTTTCCCTGTGAAGAAAGGTGAAGGCCCTGGAATTGTTAAACTAGGATAGATAACTATTTGAATTATAATTCAGTAAAGGCTCTATAAATATAACCCTTGATGGACCTTTTTTATTACAAGCAGGTATGTGTGGTCAGAGGAGGCAGACCCTTCTCTGATATCACCAGAAATAAGGAAAATAATAATGATAAAGAAAATATTAATTCTAGCTAACTGATACATTATATATGTAATCTCTGTTTGATTCCAGTCATTTTTATAGACAAAAATGGCTGAATTTACATAACTTATCCTCAAATATGCGGAAAGACGCAAGATGAGGCAGCATCAAGCTGTGTCTCACCTCAGATTGTGCGATCCCTCACCAACTGGGTTGAGTATATATAATAAACACATGCTTTTTGTTATGTGTAAAGCATGTAGGCTCTTCTGTTTTATATATATATATATATCCTTACTTTTCATAGTCTAAATGATTTATTTGTAAAAGATTTTTAGGATTGCTAATCTTGGTTTTAACCTCCTGGAAAAACCACCAGGTATGGCAGGCTTTACATCTGCCCTACTGAAGGGGATGGTTATGTGCTATCTATAATAGGTTCATAAGTGCAAATTTGAATTCATGCCTCCCAAGTCATGGAATCCACAACACATCACTGTAGACAAAGTATGAACTTTACCATTATCCAAATCTGGAGTTAAAATCTACTTCACACATAGAGATTTGTTAGGATCACAATAACAAAAGCATAAAAAGTTCATCTAACATAACATAATTTGTTATACAGAAATGAATTTCCACTTGCTGGCACAAGCATACTATATAGTATCCAAGCATGAAAACCCTACACTGAAGTGACAAATGAGAATTAAGTTTAGTAACTTAGAAGAAATTTCACTAGCTCTGTTTGTCTATGTGTTTGTGTGTGTTGTGTGTGTGTAAAAATAAAACATATATCAGCAAGGATCTATTTGCTCTCTCATCAAACAACGTCTGCATAATTAAAGGAGTTTAGATATAGGGCTGAAAAAGACCTCGGAAGTCATCTTGTTTAATATTATCACTTTACAGATGAAGCATCTGATTCCCAGAGGGACCTGCAGTAAGCATGGTAAGCAACAATACCAATAGTGAAGAAGTGTCATCATAAGAGGAGATAGCCCTGCTCAGAGGTCTGGAAATGCACTCCGTATTTCATTTTTGAATAAAAAGCTCAGAAATTTCTGGGAGGACTGCTGTGGCAGAGTCTATTTACAGCCCCTAGGAGACAAATCTGTATAATAACATTTCTCTCTTTATTGACTTCTTTCCAGTTCTGATAATCTACCTGTCTTTATACCTCATCAGTCCTTACTATTTACATTTCCTTAGCCTAATGATACTCAACTTATGGCAATTGTTACAAACCCTATTTCTCATTCTCTACTAACTAGTCCCTTCAATCTATCAGACTTAAAGCCCATTAGCCTTGAACATCTTGCAAGACTTTGTCCTGGACCCTCTTACACTTTTTCTATATTTATCCTCACTTCATGATCTTATCAACTCCCATGACTTTATTGAGTATCTCTGTATGGATGATTCCCCAATCTATTTATCCAACCCTAATCTTTTCCCTGGGTCATTGCTTTACATTCTCTTTCCCCCAATGTTTTTCTTTAGAACTTCACCATGTCTGGAAAGGAATTCTGAAAGACAAAATTCCTAGCATGATCAATTTATTAGCAAAGCTAGAGATTGGTAATAAATAAACACAGTAATTCTCAGTAACCATTTGACCCTGAATGAGGACTGACAGGATCTTTTATAGTGATTATCAAGATGACCCAGCAAAATCTTGAGCAAAAAAGGTATTTTCTTTTAATTGACTAGAAAGTACATATGTTTTACATCATCTTGATATTACAACATTTTGATCTCCTCTTCTGAAACCCCCTTAAGATAAACATAACATGGGATATAGAAATTTGAGAGTTGCCAGAATTCAATTGAATCAGCTTAGTCTTCAGGTTAATGGGAGTGAGGGGTGAAGTTTCAAGAGTGAAGGTTCAAGTTTCAAGAATCAAATTGTGACCTAACTGGACTGTGGTAACCTAAATAAACTTGCAAGAGTAAGGAGCAGTGAAGGGGGTATACTAAATCTAGCTTGATTGAGCTTAAGAAAATAGAATTAGAAATGAATTTTCAATTTCACACCTATTACTATTGAGGATACCACCAAGTTCCTTGCTGCCCAGCCTTGCAACTCTGTCATCCTTGGACACAACATTCTATTTACTATAACTGCCTTTGTACTGACTGTTCTTCATGGTTGGGCATGGTCTCCCTCTCACCCCTGCTTCATACTTTCTCAGTCTTCCTTTAAGACTCACAATGAAACCTTTATAAGTTCTCCCCAGTTGCCAGTTCCTTTTCTTTTAAAGCTAAACTTCTATCTAATTTGTAGGTGTTGAATATTATTTAACATTGCCTTCCCTATAAGAATATAAGCTAATTGATAATGGAAACTCTCTTTCCCTTTATTCATAGTCCTACTACTTATTCCAGCCCATAGGCCATAGTAAGGCTTTAATAAATCCTTATTACTTGGCTAACCAAGAGATTAAGGTTTATTCCTCAAAAGAGCTTTAGAAATCATCTCAACTAACTCCTGCATCTGCAAGGCAGTAAACTAAAGATCAGTGACTAATTTAAAAATAAAATATTAATAAGTTGTCGGTCCAGGAAGAAATCTAGGCCATATAAAAACTAGGACTAAGTATATAGAAAATGTTAAATTCAAATAGAGCGGAGATGGGACCTAAAACAAGAAGGTAAATTACTTGGGAACAAGCAATGGATAATGAAAATGGTCCATTTGTACAAAGGAATTGTGAGAGAAAGCCTTGTGATCTAAAGCCCAAGTTATATTTTGTACCTTCTTCAAAGCTCTAAGGATCCATGATTTAGCTTATATACATTTCTTTTTTTCCTCCCACACAGACAAGAATCAATCTCCAGCTTAATAAACACTCTTCAAGAATTTCTGGGAAGCAAGGTTCTATTATTCTATATCTCTCCCAGAGATTCTGAGCTGATTTATCTCATGCTCATATAGGAAACATGTGCTCTGTCATCAAAACTTTATTCAAAGCCTCTCCAGCTTGGTAGTCTCTACAAGAGCTTGTCCTATCTTGGTAAAATTTTCACAAATGTGAACTCACTTATATTATGATATAGTAGATAATTTTTGAATGAAGAAGTAATAGTATTATGATAAATATATTTCTTTTCTAGGGAACAAAAGTGATATGACTTCTTCTTAAGGAGGTCATAGGCTTTTTTGTAAAAGTATCATGCTTATATAGGGAATATATTTCCAAAGTTAAGAGTTTAACTCTTTTTCCTTAATATTTGACTCTTTTATGATGACTTATTTCTGCAAGACTTGACTCATCCTTCCTTTTTCCCTTAAAGCAAGCAATTGCCACATGGCATCAAAACATAAATACAAACACATTTACAGTAGAGCACTAATTTATAGATCCAATTACTGGGGATATTCAAAAGAATTGATCAGAGCAGATGGAGACAGATTGCTTGAGGAAGTGAACAGGTGGAATGGGCTATGTTCCTTTCCCATGATTTTAATTTAAAACAAAATTAAATTAATAACCAGGGACTGTAGCCAGACTAGTAGAAAAACAAATTACAGGTGTGTAGGTAGGTAGGTAGATAAATAGATTGATAGCTATATACATAGATAGATAGAGAGAGACATAGAAACATAGAGAAATATATATATATATATATATATATGTTTAAAAGAAACTTTAAAATTTTTAATAGGACAAGTAACATTGGACAGGTATGTGAAACTTTTTTCACTATTAAAAATCTGGGGAGAATAAGGGTATTACATGAGTCCACTGAATGTGTGGAATTCAGACTCAGACAAGCCAGATACTATACAGAAAATGAATTTGTAACAAGAAGGGAACTTCAAGAGATTGTCTAGTCTAATGCCCTTCTTTTACAAATGGGTGGTACTTTCACAAAGTAGATCTTTTCTTCTCCATCTACTGCATAAAATAATCAGAGCTATCAGAGATTTCACATCTTACTGCATCAGTCTACCAAATGGAAACTCAATTGTGAAATAGTTTATCAACTTAACATAAGTACTAAATAGCCGAACTAGAATTTTAGTGTAGATCTTCTAAATCCCAGATCAGTGTTTTCTCATTATGCCATACATTGTGTGAGGAAGAAGAAACACTGATACTTCCATCTCCTAAATGATGAAAAAGAGACCCAAAGTTGTGAACCGACTTGTCCAAGTCTCCACAGATAGTAAGTAGTAGTTCTGGTATGAGAATGTTTTTCTACCAGAAAATCCTATTCTGATTCATTTCCTGTCTGATTACCCCATTTTCTTGTATGTTTAAGATACAATGACACTGAAGCCCAGAATATCAACCATGGAGCAACCTTTGGGATTATCTAGTTGAATCCCTTTATTTTACAACTAAGGAACGAGAACTCAGTTCACAAGCCCCACCCCCCCAAGTCCAGACATTGACATTTGAAAATTGGAGGGTAAGTCACCTTGCTCAGGAAAAGAACAAATAAGTAAACAGGGAGCTACAGACGTTGAGAGCCAGTCTCATGTTTACTTAAGTCAACAGATGTGCTTCAGTTTTAATTTCCATGTGTTCAAATTGGATGTTGTGGTAAGAGAAAGGGAAAGTATAAGCACTTTCAGGGGAAGATTTTAAAATTCCTTATTATGCTCTCCATATATATATATATATATATATATATATATATATATATATATACTGTGTATTTGAGAGAGAGAGAGAGAGAGAGAGAGAGAGAGAGAGCAAGATGGACACAGACAGACAGACAGACAGACAAAATGTCAGAGAGACAGAGGCTGAGAGAGACAGAAAGACAGAGATAGAAAGAGATAAAGACAGAGAAAAGAGAGAAAGAAACAGAAAGGCAGGAAAGAAGAGAGCCACTACTTTAATTTCTATTAAGTGGACCGTAATTCCTGACTTAAAGACCAATCATTTTTTTTTGATTTTGCAAGGCAATTGGGTTAAGTGACTTGCCCAAGGTCACACAGATAATTGTTAAGTGTCTGAAGTCTGATTTGAACTCATGTCCTCTTGATTCCAGGTCTGGCTCTCTATCCATTGCTCCTCCTAGCTGCCCTGAGACTAATCTTCTGAAGGAATTTTCTTTTTTTTTCTTTTTTAAATTTATTTTTATTAAAGATATTATTTGAGTTTTACAATTTCCCCCCCAATCTTGCTTCCCTCTCCCCACCCCCTCATGGAAAGCACTCTGCCAGTCTTTACTTTGTTTCCATGTTGTACCTTGCTCCAAATTGGGTGTGATGAGAGAGAAATCATATCCTTAAAGAAGAGAAGAGAAGCCTAAGAGGTAATAAGATCAGACAATAAGCTATCTGTTTTTTTCTAAATTAAAGGGAATAATCCTTGCACTTTGTTCAAACTCCACAACTCCTTATCTGGATACAGATGGTACTCTCCTTTGCAGACAGCCCAAAATTGTTCCCAATTGTTGATCTGATGGAATGAGCAAGTCCTTCAAGGTTGAACATCACTTCCATGTAGGAATTTTCAAACAACCTTCTTCTACCTTCAGTTTTCATAGGGTGGAGTAATAAACACTGACTTATTGTTTGTTGTTCCATCCCAAACTATTCTCCAAACCCTTTTGTCTTAGAGTTATATGGAGCATGTTCGAAACTGTTACATAAAGAATAGAAAACTGAGTCACAAGTTCATATAAGTAGCAAGTATTGATACGTGGATTCAAATGCCAACCTTCTGATTCCTAACTTTTAACTATTCCTACTGTTTGGGGTTTCTGAACATTTACTAGGTGTGAGTCACTCAGAATTCTGATGCCGAATCTCTACTGACCTTATTAACCATAACTACCTGGAAATTTCCTATCAATTTGTTTCATTTTTGTGTGTCTCATAATCTTGTTTTTGGCTATGGCTCTCTTGAGTCTCAGACTCTTATAGTCTGAGTATATACCTTCAGGAATGACAATTCCTTTGATTGAGGTTTCCATTCATTTGTACAAAGAAAGAGAGCCCTGTGACATGTTTCACCTGAGGGCACAAAGCAGTGATGAAAGTGAAAGTAGACTGAACTGATGTCTAACAATATGTTTTTGAGATATCCCATGTTACTACTTGAGAGAACTGCATCTTGGGAAGGGACTGGTTCTCAAACTAAGAGTATAGCAGAGTGCTATCAAAGTAAAAATTGCTTTTTTATTCTTATTGTCCTCCTTAAAGGGAAACAAAGACATAATATCACCATACCTTTCGCCCAAGACAAAAATCTGGTCATGGTGTCAAAAAAGCAAGTAATTCAATAAAACTTATTAAGATTCTATGTGAAGGGCAGCAGCAAAAAAGACAATGACCTCACAGAACTTTCATAATCATCAAAGAAAAATGGACACTCAATATGTGGGTGTCAATGCACAGTGATGTAAGTAGGATATAGAACATCTGAGCTAAAGAGGAGTGTAGTACAAGCATGAGGAACAGTTTGTGCCAAGGAATGGAAGCAGAAGGTAGAATGCATAATTCTGTTGTCTTTTAAATGTAGTTTTTCTCAAGTGCAGAGTGATTGAAGGAGTAATAAGATAAAGGCTAGATAGTAAATTGGGACCAAGTTAAATTCTTTCTTATTAAGAATTGATGAGGCGGCTAGGTGGCACAGTGAATAAAGCACTGGCCCTGGAGTCAGTAGTACCTGGGTTCAAATCTGGTCTCAGAAACTTAATAATTACCTAGCTGTGTGGTTTTGGGTAAGCCACTTAATCCCATTTGCCTTACCAAAAAACCTAAAAAAAAAAGAATTGATGGGGTTTTTTCCCCTTTTTTTCACCTCAGAACTGTAAAGTGAAAAAGAGAAGTACAGATTGGATCAAGATAGTTATTCATAGGATGGATATAACTAGAGCTATCCCTTTAGGATGTCAGAACAAGAAGTGTCATTTACATATCATTTTAAAGTTTTCAAAGTCATCTACATATAGTGTTTTATTCGATTTTCTCAACAAACAAGTGAGGTTGTTGTGAGAGGGGCTACAATAAGTATCAGTGTCAATGAGTTGATTAGATTAGCTTGCTATTTATGAGACAGGGGAAAAAAAGAGAGAATATGATTGTAGTTAGATTTTGATGTGGGACAAAGTCCAGAATGGCCTATTCCAAAATTAAATATTGCCCCATTAGAGCATCACCATGGGGTTCATCAAGAAATCATTTCCTTCATCTCCTATAAAAAAATTTTCCCCTAAATTCTATTTCTTTAAAAGTAGAAATAACTTAGGTGTGGTAGAGACTTAGATTTGAAACCAGAAGAGATAACTTTGAAGCATATTCCACTCATTTTTGAAAATTTGCTTAATTTTAATTTTCCCAATTATATCTTAAGATAATTTTCAAGATTCATTTTTGCTAAGTTTTCTCCTTTCCATCTTCCCTTCCCCCCATTTTAGGACAGTAATTAATTTGATATAGATTACACAGGTACAATTGTGTTACACATATTTCCATATTGATCATATTGTGAAAAAAGTATCAGAACAAAAATGGTAAAAACCGAGATTTGGGACAATTAAAAAGCAAAATTAAAAAGGTGAATATATTGTGCTTTGATATGCATTCAGAATCCATAGTCCTTTCTCTGATAAGTCTTTTAGAATTGTTTTTAATTGTTGAGAATACTTAAGTTCATCATAGCTGATCATTGCACAATGTTGCTTTTAAGCTGTATAGTATTCTCATGGTTCTTCTCAATTCACTCAACATGAATTCAATTAAATATTTTCAAGTTTTTCTGAAATCCATTAGATTGCTATAGTTACTTTCAACTGTGTCTTGCGAACCTAATTTATTCAGTACTTTCTGGCATGTATTAGCTCTATTTTTTAAAAAAATACCAAATAATTTTATAATTACAGCTTTATAATATTAGAGTTTTAGAACTAGTTTTGCTAGGTCACCTTCCTTTGCTTTATTTTCATAAATATTCTTGATATTCTTGATCTTTTGTTCTAGATAAATTTTATTATTTTTCTAGTTCTATAGAGTCATTTTGGTGTAGTTTGAAATTTAGTGTAGATGATACTAAATAAGTAGATTTAGGTAAATTTGATGTATTAATTATTTTTTGCTTAGCTTATCCAGAAACAATTCACATTTTTCCAGTTGTTGAGATGTGATTTTATTTCTGTTTAAAATGTTTTATAATTATATTCATTTAGTACCTGGCTTTGTCTTGGAAGACTTCCAAATATTTTATTCATTTTGCAATTGTTTTGAATGGAATTTCTCTTTTTTTATCTCTTGCTATAGCTTTGATGGAAATGTATAGAAATTCTGATGATTCATATGAATTTATGTTATATCCTGCAATTCTTTTAGTTGTTAATTTTTTCAAATACTTTTTTATGGATTCTCTAAATATGCCATCATAACATCTTGAAAGAGGTAGAATTTTGTTTTACTCAATGCATTGCCTATTCTAATTCCTTTAATTTCTTTTGTTTCTCTTATTTCTATACCTAAAATTTCTAGTACAATAACGAATAATAGTGGTGATTACAGGCATTTTTGTTTTACCCTTGATCTTTTTGGGGAATACTTTATCTTATCTCCATTGCAAATAATGCTTATTGATGGCTTTAACTACACTGTTTATCACTGTGAAGAAATTTTCCTTCTGTTTCTAGGATATCAAGATAGCTTTCCTCATCATTTTCTGAAAGATATTGCCCAGGTTCATTTTTGATGATGGTTTCTTAGTAGATGATTAATCCAAAAATTATCTTTCCATGATATATTTTCAAGGTCAATCATTTTACCTATAAACTACCCACATTTTCTTTTACTTTTCAGTCTTTTGATTATGTTTGGTGGATTTTTTGATTTAATATTGAGTCATTACTTTCTGCTTACCCAATTACAATTTTTAAGGTTTGATTTTCTTCTGTTAGATTTTGTAATTCCTTTGTCATTTGGCTAATTCTAATTTTAAAGGTATTTTTTTCTTCAAGCAATTGTGCTTCCTTTTACAATATTCCATAATTCTCCTACATGACTCATTTCCCCTAATTTTTCTTTTACCTCTTTTATGTGGTTTTTCAAATTCTTTTTGAGCTCTTCCTAAGGAACTTCTTTGAATTTGTCACAATTCATAAATTCTTTTGTGGTTTTGCATGTAGGTATTTTGTCACTACTTTCCTCTTCTGAGATGCCATTTGATCTTCCTTATTGCCACAATAGCTTTCAATGGTTAGGGCATTTTTTTTTTTGTCTTTCTACCTATTTTAAAAGTAGAGTTCTACTCCTGGGCACAAGGGACACAATCTTGAACTTTTTCCCTCGGAGCCAGAAGCATAGCCATTTGCTTCCCACTTTTGCCTCAGATGCTAGGGGCAAACTCCCTGTGTTAGGGTAGTCCAGTTCAGTTCTACCAGTGGCACTTGCATTTCAAAACTTGCATTATATCTTCTGTGCTGGGGCTGTGACCTTCCTTACTAGTCTACTGTACTGCTGACCAATTGAGTTGGGACCTAAGGATCTCAGTTACTGATTTGCTCTTGTGGCTCCCTTTCCAGAATCAAACTCTGATTCCTAATCATTCATGGTCATCATGGTAGATTTGGAAAGTACCATTGAAAGTTTATGGCAGATGTTTGAATGGGTCATTACCACCGTGGGGGTATGCAATTGGCCCAAGGTTATGTGGAGTCACCGAAGTGATCAGAATACTCTCTGACCCTAGTTGGGGGGTGGGGTGGGAAAACCCACTGGGTTGGCTTTGGTATGATAAATACACACATCCTCAAAGGTCCTTACCCACAGAGGGAAGGACACTAAGGTCAGCATTTTCTGGCATGTATCAGCTCTTGAATTAGCATAGTTATCCCAGGAGGTAGGAGCAAGGCACTAAAGAAGCCATAAATGATTTAATGAGTCATTTGCACTTTCACTGTACCATCTGTGGGTACTTAGACATGCATGGCTTAAACTTTGAGACAAGAATATTATGCTATTGCCAGGATCAACCAGGTAAAGAGGAGATAATCACAAGAAAGGAGAAAGCAAGCAAGATGAGGAAGAAGAAGGTGTCAGGTCTCCTCATGCCTTGCCCTTTGGATTCTCTCTCATTTTCTCTTTCTGATGCCACTGCCCAACTCCCCTCATGGAAGGGTCCCATCGCCAATTTCTGGAACTCCAAAAGGGTAGGATATCAGAGCTGCAAAGCAACAAAGGAAGAGATAACCACTCATGAAGGTGCCTCATTGATATTTGAGGAGACACATCCTGATGATTAACCCATCTAGAGAAAGTCTTGGATATACTATGCCTTGCTACTTTGTCGCAGGTATCACATACTGTCCCTTTGCCCTGTGTGACTGAAGTTTCTCAGTGCTTTGCTGAAATGAGAAGGGAAATCACATTCTGAGTTTCAGGTTCTGCATCTCTAAAACAGGGAGAATAGTGATACATAAACTACTTGCCTTGTGATGTTGTATTGATCACAGTAAATAATCAATTTAAAACTCTCCCAGGTTTCTCTGCCTTTATTCTCCCTATATAATTGCTTTTATACATTGATGAACAAATAATAATCTTAAATATTGCCATGATTCTGTCAATCCCTTGCCTAAGAACTTTCAATGCCTCCTGTTACTTAAATTGTAAATCTTCCTTTACGTGATTTCATCTTAACTACCCAACCTTATTAAGCACTATTTTCCATGGGTACTCCCACCTCATGTTCTTTCCTAATTCCTGGTTTTTCCTTTATTTGGTTTCTACTCTTGGAATGGCCTTTCTGTGTACCTATATTCATTCTAATCATGCTTATTCTATATATAAACAATATCAAGACAAATTAAAAATGCATGTGTTTTTTTTAAGTTCAACCTTGGAGTCCAAGGACTTGTAACTTTTTGCATAAATCATTGGGGGAAAAGATGAAAATCAGGAGAATGGATTTAAAAATTAAATTGAAAAAGTGGAGCAAAAAGTACCAGGTGGGATGTGGAAAGGAAAGGTTGATAACATTCAAAGCATTAATAAGTTACAGGGCAATGAATTTAGCATTTCAAGTGATAGATCTACTCCCACCCCAACTTTGTGAAAACACTTAACTTTATGCTTCAGGAGTTTGGTGAATTTCTTTTAAAATAGTATAAGGAATCTTTGATAAGCTCTTTCATTTATATGATATTTTTAGTATTTCATTATTTCTGTTGATTAAATCTCTTTATGACCATCCAGGTTGTTGAATGTATTGATAAGTGGTAAAGTAACACATTTTCTCAGACTTCTGCAAAGTGGCATATATGGAACTAGCACTTTATCAATTCTGATAAGACATGAGAAATGACATCTTCATTTCCTTGGTCTTTAAATTCTTGTGTTGAATATACAGGGAGTTCAAGAAAGTCATGGAATAAGGCTTTTAAATGGGATAGCATAGGTTAATAAAAAGTTGAAGGTGTGGAATAAATTAACTCAAAAAAATTCATAAAGAATCAGAAATAACTTAGAGAGATTCTTTAAGGGAGTAATGGAATAAAATATTTAAGCAAACTATAGGGAAACATTGGTGAAATGGAAAAAGTGTAAGACCTGGGATGAGGAGATCTTTCAGTTATGGGAATATAAAATTAATATAATGGGAATATAAATATATAATGGGAATACTATGTTGTGAGACTATAAAATTTATATGGGAATATAAAATTAATTTTGGACAGGAACATCAACTCTCCCTCCATTTGCCTATTAGCTAATGGATGCTCTGAATTTTTTTTGGCAAATTGTCCAAGATCAAACAGATAGAAAGAAGGAAAATTAGAATTGGAATCCATGTTTTCTATATCCAAATTTAATTTGCTTTTTATTATAACAGATGAGACATAAGGAAAATAAGTTCATCCCTAAGTATATGAGCTTTCTTTTCCATACATAAAAAGTTTGATTTGGATAAATTTTCTTGTCCCTTCCTCATCTAATGTCCTCTCATTTCAGGAAGACTGTTGTAGGATAAATGCAGAGGGTCAAATACTGACATGCAATAAAATAAAATTATAAAATAAAATACAATAAAATGAATTGCATACTTAGTCTACAGAAAGAAAGACTTAGGGGAGCATTTAAAATGAGTCTTCAAATATTTGCTCTGCTAGCATATGAAAGAATAATTAAACCTGAAGTTTTCCTTACCCAAAAATATACAAGTGAGGAAGAGTTTTATAATAACTAGAGTTCTCCAAGAGTGGAAGATTAGCGAGTCTATCAATGAGGGGTGTTCAAAGGAAGTGTGAATGGACACTTGTTTAGGAATTTTAGAGAGAATATTCATACTTAAAATAAGGGTGATGTTTGTTCTCCATTCTCAAAGAAGACCATGATATCAGGGAGGTGATGTCATGATAAGCAATGAATTGGATTTGAGTGAGGGGGATGCTGTGCTGTGTTACCAGTCTCACGTTCTCCTCCAGAGTTATCTGTGGATCAGGGTGACTAGAGATCTAAATAATTTCCAAGAGCTGAAGATTTTAAAATTCTTTGAGGAAACAATAAATTGTCAGTCTAAAGTGCTGGGCCATCTTTTAATGTTTTTATTCAAGAAAATAAATGAGAGAAAAATGATGGGTTGCATTTTATCAGTTTTATGATTACTTTCTATGGCCTCCCCAGAAGACTTGCTGGGAATATCTATCTTCATAAAATGATTTGTATTAAGAAATTCCTTGAGTGTTTTGTTGTTAACAGTTTATCTACCATTCCTTAAAGACTGACAAACCCCTTCCTCTACTAAAAAAAAAAAACCTGACACAGACATTACCAGATCCTAATTAAATTGGATTCATTCAATATAGCAATACATAAAGAAATGAAACCTCATCTGTTAGTGCAAAAGAGTCTAGTTGAAGATTTTCCCATGGCTATTATTGGTATCTCCACAAGAAAATGCAATTTAAACTGGCAGTTTCATCCAAATGCTGTCATTTCACATTTGTGCTCACAGTATGCATTCGTTACACGACATCAGAGTGAGAGAGCACGTTGTCTTTCAAAAAGGGCCTATTGAAGCCAACGCCTCCGAGGTACTCTCTTGTGCCCTCTCTTCTCTGTTTAAATTTGTTCTAATTACCTTCACAACACTTTGTCTTTGCAAAAACACACCTCAAAGGCAGCTATGTGTAAAATCTCATTTGAAACTTCTCTGTGTGTTTTGGATAAAATTCTGGGCTATCTGCCTTGTGATTGAAAAAAAAGTAGGTAAGAACAGAAAAGACACTCCTTTACAATCAATCAAAAGAACAGAGTTTGAAATTCCCCATCCCATTTTGTGTGACTGCACCATCTGCCAGAAAGCAATCCCAAAATTGTAACGAAAATGTCTTTTTTTCCAAGTTAAAACATGTTGGAACTTATCAGTCAAGGGCTGAAAATGTTCCTTCATTTGAATGAAAGTGTTGGGCATGATTAGTCCAAGTTTCCCAAATCTGCCTCAATCTTGGCCCTGCAGCTCTAGGGATTTCTTCTTAAAGATTGATGGGGGAGGAGTTCTAGTGGAATTCATCAATTTTGATGATTTATGTCAAATTTAACATTCACTGAATGACAAGCAAGAAAAAAAGAGGAACTCAAACTAAGCTGCTTGCTTAGAATCTGCTTCTGTATACCTGGGATCATGAAATTAGATCTGGGATGAATATCAGGGTTCACTTCAGGGACTTACATCATTTTTGAGGTTGAAGACCTCTTAAATGTTAAAAAGAGTTCATGAATTCTCTTATGTTTATAGTAGAATAATTAATATTAATTTGTCAATAAAATAAGAATGAAAACATCCACTATCAATAAAATTTATATAATCCTTCAAGATTCACAAAGCAATTCATATATATCATTCCATTTAATCCACAGAAAAGTGAATTTCAGTGAAATGGGTGCTATAGAAGTGGGGATGGAGGCTCAGAAAAGTTTAGTGACCTCTGCCCAACTTCATACTGCTAGTGGGTTTCTGGGGCAACATTTAATGCAGATCTTCCTAATTCTATTTTCCACCATCAATTATAATATAATTCAGCAATATTTTCAAACAAATGTGTATGTTGTTAGTCATAATAATATATACATCACTATTTCTGTAGCTATTTTATGTAATTATCATGAAATTTCCTTCTCTGGAACAGATCATAACCTCAATTCTCCTTTTCCTGTTCATCTTTTTTCATATAACTTTCCCATGAGACAATGCAGGATATTGGGAGCTTTCCTCCAATCTCTTCACATTTTGTGGGTAACAATATAGCATACTACCTTTTCATCCTTTATCATTCACTCTGGCTATAGAGCTGACCAATCTCTGAATCTCTCTAATGATATATTTAATTCTGCTTCTCCTGTTCAATTATTCATGTACTCCCATGATGGATTGCTCTTTAAGAGACCCAAATTTTTTACTCTAGAGATTGTGCTATCCCATGAGTCACATCCATAGTTATATAGAAAGAATATTGAGGTTAAGAAGAAATTATTTTTTGTTTCAGGGAGAAGCATTTGAAAAATTAAAGCTAGAATGATATCTCCACTTATTTTATGTGAAGTAGCAAGCTGGCAAATAAAGCATACATATATATATATATATATATATATATATATATATATATATATATATATATTCCATATATTCCATGTGTCAATATAAACAGAATCTTGTCCTTACAAAAAAAGAACCTCCCCCCTCACCCCCCCAAGCCAGGGGGTGAGGGAGACTAGTTGGTGAAGGGTTTAGGTGGCAAGATTATATATTCTAAAAATAGATGATTGAAAAGAATCAGTTGGTGACAGAGGTAGGAAGGATCATTCCTGTTCAGACCCAGATGTTGTGACAAAGTTTTGATATGATATTGATATAATACTTGGCTGAAGCCCAGATAGGTAAAATTTTTTTAGTGGTACTACAATCTGGTGGGAGGATCTATCTTTTAGGCAGAAGAAGGAGAATGACTCAAAACTCTTCTAGTAAGGTGGTCAAAAGTTCATCCAATCAAAAAGTCACATGACTTATGCTTATGCCACAGAATTAGCAGTGGAAAAGTCCAAACTATCTTTTTTTGTCTTTATGCCTATAGGACTACTTAGTTTAAGTGATTCCTTATTGGAATCCTATCAAGGTAAATATAATATCAAGCAAAAATCACAACTATGAAATATAAAAAATATGAAGTTTATAAGAATCACACAATATCTAATGAGTCTAAGTGTGCATGTATGCATTCTCTTTTCTCCATTCACATAGCCACTACTCTGGTATAGAGGAACCTTCTGGTTGGTCTGCCCTGCCTTCAAGTCTCTCCTCAGTCAAATTCTCCACTCTACTGGCAAAGGGATTTTGCTAAAATGGAGACCTGACCATGTCCTGCCTTATCCCTATTTAATAAGCTCCAATGACTCAATATAATCTTCGGATGAACACCATAAAATATAATTGTTGCATTTGACATTTTCAGTTCTTAACATACTGGCTCCCATATTTCCAATCTTCATTTATTTAATGTGCCCCCTCATACTTGTCAATCCAGTTTTACTGAATATATTGCAGTTCTTAGAAAAGAAATTGTATCACTAAAATTTGTGCCCTTTACTGGCTATCTCCCATACCTCTAATAATCCCCCTCCTCACCTCCATCACTGTCCTACCGCTAGCCTCCTTCAAGATCACTCAAATCTCAACTTTTGCAATAAGCCTTCCTTTTAAGATGTTCTTCCATGTAAAATTTAATATATCTTTTATTTACATAGACATTTTTATTATTCTCCTTATTTTCAATGTGAATTCTATAAGATACTCTTTTTGACCTATCTCTGGAACTCTGGTTCTTTTGTCTATACTTGGTACACAATGAATGTTTCAAGAATTTAATTCCTAATTCTTAAAGGGCAAAGTGATTACTTGTTGACTGGAAAAATTACATCTTACTTGTCCAGTAAGAAAATAAATATTTATGATATAAAGAGTTCTAGACTCTTCTGAACTTCTTGTTGTGATAAATGTTTTACTTTTTTTTAAGACTTCCCTAATAAAGTTTTATAGGTTGCATTGTTTCAACCCTCTTCCCAATATCCATTTCTTGATTTTCAGTCTCAATATTTTGCTTAAATAGATTTGGTTGGAAAATAAAGAAAAACTAATAATGATGATAAATGTCATCAACCTCCAGAGAAAGAACTGATGAACTCTTGCTACAAATTGACATAATTGTATTTCTATTTATTTTCTTGGTTGTTTTTGTAACATTGATAATTTGGAAATATTTTCAATTTATTTTACATGTATAATTGATATCATATTGCTCACCTTCTCAAAGGATGAGGAGGGAAGAGAGAGGGGGGATAATTTGGACCTCAATTCTTTTTTAAAGAACATTAAAATAAATAACAACATTCATTTTCTTTGAAAATCATTATTTTTAACACTCTTTTAGAAAGAGAAACACGATACTCTACTATTTCAGTTTTAAAACACATTCCTCTCCGGTTCAATTCTTTTGCTTTAAACACTTAAATGCTTTGCTATTATATATTCATATGCATATATTTAATATATGCACATACATATATGTACATGCATGCACACATGTGATCAGAACATGCATATATTTACATATTTATGTATAACAATGGAAATATAAAATAGAGATATGATCAGAGCAAACTTCTTTAAAATGAGATTAATAGTGACTAAACATTTTGGTGCCTTTAAATTAATGTAAATTTCTTGATTATGTATTTTTATTATGGTTATATTTAATGCAGCTTTCTCTGAAATTTTGAAAGTAACTTTTTTAAATTTAATTGAATCATAATAGATTTTGCTCTATCCCTTCATTTTGCCTCTTTATGTTTCAAAGTCTCCTCTTTCTCTTCTTCTTTATCCACTCTATTTATTCACAAACATTGATTGGTTTATTTGTTGCTACCAAGATAAAGGTTAGACACAATTAAGAGCATTTTGAAGGATGGCTAGGTGGTGCGGTGAATAGAGCACTGGCCCTGGAGTCAGGAGGACCTGAGTTCAAATCTGATCTCAGACAGTTAAGAATTACCTAGCTGTGTGGGTTTGGGCAAGCCATTTAATCCCATTGCCTTGTAAAAACCTAAAAAAAGGCATTTTGAGTATGTACCAACTAGCAAATTTCTCTTTATTACTTCACCAATCATTTTGGAAAATTATTCTATATCTTAAAATTAAGGAAGTGGTTGATTAAATATATTAAAATAACTTCTAAATGTGATATATGTTTTTAGTCAGATTGTCAACTAGTTAAAACAAGAGTAGAACATTTTCAAAAAGTTTAAAAAATTTCAAAAGTCAATTTCAATAAGCCCACTGAACCAAATTAAATAAGATATTTATTTAGGAAAAAAGTGTAATGGGTAAAGTGTAGACGCTGGTTTTGATTATTATTATTTGTAATAGGAATCTGAGGGTATTTAGAGACCAAGGTTCTAAATTTAAATATATGAGTAAAAACTCTATAGAAATCTGAAGCAATAGTACATTGATATGAGATGCACATCAGCCATTGCAGCTTGTCAAATTTTTTCTTAGCATCTCCTTTATGAATAGTAAAGAAAATGTGAAATTATCAATAATGATCCTTGAAGTTCTAGAAGAAAATTGAGATATGGTTTCTTAAGAGCTTTATGTGTAAAAGCATTATTTAGTTTTCAACCTAAAAGGCACTTTCAACTGTTGGATAGTGTTTTTTTTTTCCCATTACTATTGACAAATACCACACACACACACACACACACACACACACACACACACACGCATACACACATATACACACATGCACACAAATGCACATACATGGACACATTCATTTTGTCTTATTCATATAGGACAGTTTAAGGAATAGGCAGGGACATACTATTCTTTAAAAATATACTCTATCATAGCCAGGTCATAAGTTTATTGACTCATTCAACAGAAACTCTTAACATATCTATCCAGACGCTACACTAGGTATTCATGGAGATGCAGAATTCAGATAATATAGCCTTTGCTCAAGCTTCGAACATAATAACAGATTTAACACAAATTAAGATAAATATAATACTCAATATTACATTATAATTTACAGTAAAGAATAGCAGATCAATACACTATGTGTGGTATAATTAATATCAATAGGAAGGACTAAACCACCAAATAGTAAGAAAGATTTAGTAGAGTTAAATTTAACTTTAAAGAAAGGGTAATAAATTAGCAAGTAAAAAATAAAAGGCAAGGAGGTCATTCCTATCAGTGAAAGTAGTGTGCTCAGTCTCAGAATACGTTCATGCTGGTTTTCCCATGGCTGCCTACTCCCCCATACAGACCTAAAAGTTTCTTCTTTAAAAAGTAATACAAGGCAGATTTCATTGATCATCAGTGTCAATTGACACCATAGAGACACAGTACATAGTTGGACATATCCTATGTTATTGAAGAAGAGCAAAAAGGCCACTATGTTTGAACAAATTACAGTGGGCATGACTGTGGCTGATTGGAACAATTACAAGCTCAAAATGTTCCACCACAGGTTGGGCATAAATATTCCATGTGAATACCTGGGGTGCTTATTCTATCACAATACATATGCAAGAATTATATATAATATTTATATTTTAATATATTATTTTATTTTATCATAAATTTGTACAATTTATATATACAATAAATTTGTACAAATGTTAAATTACTATAAATTTATTATGATTGATATTATTTGTTTATAAAATATACATCATGTATTACATATATATGCACAGATAAGCATATATTCTCTATATGCATATATTCAGATATATATAAAGGGGCTACAAGGCTGGTTTGATGATCTTTAATATTTCAATAGAAGCTCTGTACTTCTAAATCTATAGAGGGCTGTAATGAGAGTCAGGTAACATATTTTTAACACTTCCTTTTGAATTGCAATAATGTGTTCTTTACATTCTGTAGAACCATTTCTTAGGAGGTCTGTTTTAAAAGCTTGTTGCAGAAGGCAATTAGGAAGAATGCCCTAATATCATTTTCTGCTGATGTGAAGACAGGGCATGCAAAGGAGTTATTATACTAATGTTTATAATGAAACTGTTATGGTTTATCATCCTATGACTGCTGCACACTTCTCTTTCTCAGGCTACAGGGAACTTTTCTCAATGTGTCACCTAATGGCCTTGTGACTTAAAAAGTGACCATCAATAAAATGAAAATTATCCATTTGTTTTATGTCTCCAACATAATAGATTTAGGAATGAAAGTGACTTAAATTTAGATATACTTTAGACTTATCCCCTTATTTTGCAAATGGAAATATATATATATATATATATATATATATATATATATGTATATAGCATGTATACAAACATTTATGCATATTCATAATACACATATAGGCATAATCATACATGTACCTCACATCATGCTTATTTATTGGCATTTTTGTCATTAATTTTTGTCTTCTATAATTCATTAGGATAACTTTTTAAATGATTATGGTCTTTAGTTAAAGGCTCTGAAATATTTCAGATTTTGAAGCAATTAGCAAAGAAAAACATCAAGTATTTATTAAAACTTAATATATGGAGGCAGCTGAGTGGCATCATGGATAAAGCACCAGCCTTGGAGTCAGGAGTACCTGGGTTCAAATCCGGTCTCAGACAATTAATAATTACCTAGCTGTGTGGCTTTGGGCAAGCCACTTAACCCCATTTGCCTTGCAAAAAAGAAAACCCAAATTAATATATACCAACCTTTTTGCTACCCAGTGAAGGTACAAATATAAGCAGAAATAAATGAGCACAACTACTGATATATTTATTTGGTCCTAGACTTTCTGCATCTGAGTTATATATACACAATATGCGTGTGAATATGTGACTATATTTGTATGTATATAAATATGTCCATATATTTATATACACACATGTATAAGCACACACAAACAATAGATCCACATACATTTGCTCATATATGCATATAAACACAATTACGTACATATACTCATACATGTGTATGCAAACATACATACCACTGACTGGTGAAACAACCCTGACTGATGAACAATTAATGAAATAGTATGTATTAATTAGGATGTAGGCTAAAAGTCTTTAGCTCCTCCTGCTAAGAATGTAGTTTGTTCTTGATCCTCAGTCACGTCCAATAATCTGCATGAAGGAATCCATCTCTAGACAGAGTACTCTGGTTGATTTTTTCCTTCATGACTTGGGTTTCCCTAGACTTCAACAAAGGAGTGTGAGGGCATAGACCTAATGCTTTACAAGTGGAATTTATGTAAGTAGGAATCTGTTCATACTATAAGCAAAAGTAAAGTTTTCTAATTGCGTGAAATCCATCCAAAGATCTATGAGCATATACCCTAAGGATCAGGGCAATCTCATCTATCAGCCTCATCCTTCAGATTGGCTGAATGGCCTTCAGAGACTTATCACTAATTGAGGAAATAGGAAGAAAAAATCTCAATTCTAATTTAATGATTATTTATTAGTTTATCAATATGGTGTCTCCAAATTGTCAGATAGGTGCCCCCAAGCATGGAAATAATGAAAGAGAGAGAGAGAGAGAGAGAGAGAGAGAGAGAGCGAGAGCGAGAGCGAGAGCGAGAGCGAGAGCGAGAGAGAGAGAGAGAGAGAGAGAGAGAGAGAGATTGAGTTGAAAATGAGTGGAAGGTATAATGAGACAGATTTAAATTAATTAGAAGGAAAAATTCCTCTTAGTTGGAGCTGTCCAAAAGTAGAATAGACTCCTTTTACTCTTCAATGAAAGTCAATAACAGGGGGCAGCAAGGTGGAGCAGTGGATAGAGCACCAGCCCTGGAGTCAGGAGAACCTGAAATCAAATCCAGCCTCAGACACTTAATAATTACTTATCTTTGTGACCTTGGGCAAGCCACTTTACCCCATTCCTTGCAAAAATTAAAAAAAAAAAACAGTAAGTACAGGCTGACTGACCATTTCTGAAGTGTATGGTAGAGAACACTCATTTTCATCCTTCTTAACCTAGAATGATGCTTTAAGTTCCTTTAGATTTTGTAATTCTGTGATTTCCCATGAGAAATAATTTCATGTCATTTGTTGAAAATTTTTAAGAGACATTTTTGCCCCCCCTTGAGCTAACATTTCACTATCACCCACTAGAATAAGCTTCCTGATCTGAGATTTGTTGACTATTAAAGCTCTTGAATTAATCTGCAAGAAAAATCTCTTAGTAATTGACATAACACAATTTGGCAAATTGCATTAAATAATTTCATTTTCTCCTATTATTATTAGTAAGCCTCTTTTATATCTTGCAACTCTTCTGTGTCCTATGAAGCAATATAGATCTAAATGATAGAGCAAGGACTCCCCAATGTGATCAGTTTCCTCAATAACTCTAAGAGAGATGAAATGCCTCACCCTTGTTTCTCTTGTAGATGTTTTAATCTAACTAAGACCAAAGAAGAAGCTGGTTTACCTTGTTCCTTTAGCAATATGTTTTCCCATTTGATTCATGGTTCCAGGATCCTCTTTTAAGATAGGAAAAAACTATAAAGTGGAGGAAAAAACCAAAACATGAGCATAACCATATAATATTTTGATAGATTATAAGCCTCTTCTAGCATTTCATAGTTATCTTGTATGTAACAAATATTTTTATGATTGTATATAAATAATTATTGAAATTCCACATAGGAAATAACATAAATCAACACAATATGACTAATATTTGTTAAGCTATTGCTGAGTACAGAGCACTCAGGTTGATAAAGGATGAGAATGCTTATATAAGAAAAGCATCTTGGACTTCTGTCCAAGATGGCAGAGAGAAGACAGGCATTGTGTTAAAGTCTACTGATCTTTCCTCATAAATTATATGAAACAAACCTCATAACAGATATCCAATTGACAAAAACCAGAAATAGAAGGTAGGAGAAGAAAATTTACCTCAATGTTTGTCTTCTGGAATTTTGGGTGAGCTTGGACACAGAGGGTGGACTCTGCTGTTGAGAGCCTGAGAGCCTGAGAATCGGAATGGCCTGGTCTGCTGCAGGGGTGAGTGCCAACTGCGGAGCAGAGGCATTGGTGGTGGCACTGGAGCTTGTTGGTAGGGCTGGAAGGTGAGTTTCAGTGCAGGAGAGTTGCAGACTTTGATCTCTGGACTCCACTGGTCTGAAGGAACTCAGAGTCCATACCTTCATTTCAGCTAAGATCTTTTCCCAGAACAAACACAATCACACCCCTTAGGGTATAGGCTCGGGGGAAAGCAACAGAGCTGGGTGAGCCTAGAAAAGCACAGAACTTGCTTGGTCTGCCTCAGGGACATGGGACAACTAGGGAACAGAAGCATTGGTTGTGGCACTGACTTACTATTAGGACTAGAGGGTGAGTTCCAGTGCAGGACAGTCACAGATATGAATCTCTGGGCTTCTCTGGTCTGGAGGAACTCGAAGTCCATACTGAACTTGAAGTCCCTACCTTCATATCAGCAGAAGCCTTTTCCCAGAACAAAGACAATTACAGCCCACCTCTGCCCCTGGTTCACGTGTGAGCAGCAGAGTGCTCTCAGCTGTGAATAGGGAGAGAAATTGCCCTAGGCCTAGGGCAAAACCCACCATTGTTCAAAGATAAAAATATTCAGCAGCTTAAACCACACTTTTCAGGCCAAGGGAGAGGGCCTCAAATCAAGGTTAGCACCCCCTACTGACCATCCCGTGTAGAATTACTAAACACAGTGAATAAAGCCTCTAAGGATCCCAACATCAAACCTCTGTGAACCAGCCACTCCCCAACAAAAGAGCTTAGGAAAATGAAGAAAGGCCAGCAGAAAGGAAGGTTCATAGAAAAATTCTTAGAAGGAAAAGAAGGCAACTCAGAGAGACCTTAGAACCTCTGAGGAGAATATGATTTGGTCTCCAGCACAGAAAGACTTCCTTGAAGAAA
Organism: Macrotis lagotis; assembly: GCF_037893015.1. Taxonomy (NCBI): domain Eukaryota; kingdom Metazoa; phylum Chordata; class Mammalia; order Peramelemorphia; family Peramelidae; genus Macrotis; species Macrotis lagotis. Next base: position 209,355,411 of record NC_133660.1, on the reverse strand, counting down.
TAAGGAAGGAGTTTAAAATCAATTGGAAAATTTGGGAGAGAAAATTAACATCTTGCAACAAGAAAATAAATCCTTGGAAAATACAATTAGACAAATGCAAAGAGAATAATTCTCTCAGATCCTCAATTGAGTAAATGAAAAAAGAAAATAATTCTCTCAAAACCTCAATTGGTCAAATGAGAAACTCTTACAAAAATAGAATTGATGAATTGGAAAAGGAGTTGTAAAAGGTAAATGAAGAAAATTCTCTAAAAAAAGAATGGAGGCTGTGGAAACTAATGACTTCATGAGATAGCAAGAGAAAGTTAATCAAAACCAAAAAATGAAAAAATAGAAGAAAATGAAAATACCTCATCAGCAAAACCACTGACCTTGAGAATAGATTGAGAAGGGACAACTTGAGAATTATTGGTCTTCTTGAAAACATTGAAAAGGAAAAAAAAGCCTGGACTTAATATTACAGGATATAGTGTTGGAAACATGCCCTGATATCATGGAATCAGAGGACAAAATAGTTTTGGAAAGAATACATCTTTCCCCTCTGGAAAGGGATACTAAAATGGAAACACCAAGGAATATTGTAGCTAAATCCTAGAACTATCAGATAAAAGAGAAAATCCTGCAAACAGCTAGAAAAAAACAATTTAAATACAAAGGAGCAGTAAGGATTACACAGCACCTGGCTACATCAGCATTAAGGGATTGAAGAGCCTGAAATGAGATATTCTGAAGTGTAAGGGATCTTGAAATGAAGTCAAGAATCCCCTACCCAGCAAAATTGAACCCTCACTTCCAGGGGAAAAGATGGATATTTAATGAAATGTGAGACTTCCAACATTTCCTGATGAAAATACCAGAACTAAATAGAAAATTTTTACCAAAACAGATGACTCAAGAGACACATTGAAAGGTAAAAACAGGGGATAAAGGGGAAAAAAACTGCTATCCAATAACATGAAACTGGCTATATCCCCACCTGGGAGAAACTTACTCATAACTCTTGAGAACTGAAACTCTATTATAGAGAATATACTTAAGCAAAAGTGATGGATACTCATGACTTATTCATAAGACTACTATCCAATAAGATGAAACTGACTATATCCCTACCTGGGAGAAAGCCTAATAATTCTCGAGAATTGAAACTCAATTAGAGAGAATATACTTACCCAGAAATATTGGATACATGACATTTCTGTGATTCAGATAGAATGATTTAAAAACAATACCTCTTTAAAAAGTGGGACAATAAGGAGACAGGAGATGAGAAAATTTAATGGGGGTAAACCTTATTATACTAAGAGATACAAAAGACATCTTCTAATAGAGCGGAAGAAGAGAGGAAGTGAGAAGCACCTGAATCTTCTTCTCATCAGAATTGGCTTAAAGTTAACTTACACATCCACTCAGTTAAGTTAAGAAATTTATCTTAACTTTCAAGTATTAAAAGGGGAAAAGGGGAAGGGGGGATGATGATGGGGAGACAGGGGGAACTAACAGAAGGAAGGGTAGGAAGAAAGAAAAAAGGGAAAGGGGAAATAAAGGGGAAAGAGGTTGATATAGGAAGACAAACACACTAAGGGGGTGGTAATCAGAAACAAAATACTGGAGAATATGGATAAAGGGGAAAAAGGGAAAAATAAAAACAGAGGGAAGATAGCATGAAGGGCAATAAAGAATTAGTAATTATAGCTTTGAATGTGAATGGGATGAGCTCACCCTAGAAGCATAAGGGAATAGCACAGTGGAATAAAAACAGAATCCTACAAGATGCTTCTTACAAGAAACTCATTTGAAGCAGAGAGATACATATGGAGCAAAGGTAAAAAGTTGGAGTAAAATATATTTTGCTTCAGCTGAAATGAAAAAAGAAGGGGTAGCAATCCTTATCTCAAACAAAGCAACTGCAAAAATAGATAGTATTAAAAGAGATAAAGAAGGAAACTATATTCTCCTAAAAAGTACCATAGACAATAAAGCAATTTCAATATTAATATGTATTCACCCAATGGTAAAGCATTCAGATTCTTAGAGGAGAAGTTGAAGGAGTTATAGGAAGCAATAGCCAACAAAACTCTACTAGTGGCAGAACTCAACCTCCCATTCTCAGATTTAGATAAATCTAATCATAAAATACGAGAAGGAAGTTAAGGCGGTAAGTGGATTAGTAGTAAAGCTAGATAAGATAGATTTAGGGAAGAAATTGAATGGGGATAGAAAAGAAAATGTTTTTTCTGAAATGCTTGGCACTTACACAAAAATTGACCATGGACTTGAGCATAAAAACCTAATGCTCAATTACAGAAAGGCAGAAATTGTAAATACATCTTTCTCAGATCATAATTCAGTAAATCATATGCAAGATTGGGCAGGGAAATATAGACCCAAAACTAATTGAAAACTAAATATCTTCATTTTAAAGAATGAGTGCATCAAACAACAAATTAGAAAGAATTGACTATTTCATCCTAGATAATGACAATAATGAACCAACAAACCAAAACCTATGGGGTTCGTTCAAGGCAGCTATCAGGGGATATATTATATCTTTAAATGCTTGCATGAATAATTTAGAGAAAGAGTTAATCAATGAACTAAATTTTCTACTAAAAAATTAGAGAAAGAATAAATTAAAAACCCCAAATTAAATATCAAATTAAAAATTCTAAAAATTAAAGGAGAAATTAATAAAATCAAAAGCAACAAAACTATTGAACTAATATACAAAATGAAAAGTTGACGTTATGAAAAGAACAATAAAATTGATAAAACTCTGGTCAATTTGATTAAAAAAAGAAAGAAGAAAACCAAATTCTTAATATCATAAATGAAAAAGGTGAACTCACCACCAATAAGGAGGAAACTGAAGTAACCATTGGGTATTATTTTGCCCACCTCTATGCCAATAAATTTGAGAATCTAAATGAAATACATGGATATTTTCAAAAATAAGTTGGCCAGTTTAAATGGAGAGGAAATTAAATACCTAAACAACCCTATCTCAGAAAAAGAAATTCAAAAAGCTATTACTGAACTCCTTAAGAAAAAATCTCCAGGGCCAGATGGATTCACAAGTGAATTCTAGCAAACATTTAAGGAACAATTGGTCCCAAGTCTATATAAACACACTGGAAAAATAGGTAAAGACAGAACTCTGACTACCTCTTTCTACAACACAAATATGGTGCTGATACCTAAAGCAGGAAGAGTTAAAGCAGAAAAAGAAAATTGTAGACCTATTTCCTTGAAGAATATAGATGCAGCAATCTTAAATAAAATTTTAGCAAAATGATTACAAGAAGTTATCACTAGGAGGATACAGTATGACTAGGTAGGATTTTTTCCAGGAATTCAGGGTTGGCTCAATATTAGGAAAACTGTTAGTATAATTAATTATATTAAAAATAAACCTATCAGAAATCATAAGATTATAACAATAAATGCTTTTGATAAAAGACAGCATCCATTCCTAATAAAAACATGAGAGAGTGTAGGAATAAATGGATTGTTCCTTAGAATAATAAGCAGTATCTCTCTGAAATTATCAACAAGCATTATATGCAATGGGGATTGGCTAGAGACATTTCCAATAAGATCAGGGGTGAAACAAGGATGCTCACTATCACCACTATTATTCATTATTGTATTAGAAATGTTATCTTCAGAAATAAGAGAAGAAAAAGAAATAGAAGAAATTAGAATTGGAAAGGAAGATAAAATATACTCACCCTTTGCAGATGACATGATGATATACCCAGAAAATCCCCCCAAATAATCTATAAAACTACTAGAAATAATTAGCAACTTTAGCAAAATGGCAGGATATAAAATAAATCCTCATAAATTCTCAGTATTTCTATATATGACTAGCAAGATGCAGCACAAAGAGCTAGAAAGAGAAATCCCATACAAAGAAATTTCAGACAATATAAAATAGCTGGGAGTCTACCTGCTAAGGCAGACTCAGAAACTTTTTTTAAAACAATTACAAAACACATTTCATGCAAATAAAATCAGATTTAACTGGGTAAACATCAACTGTTCATGGACAGGTTGAGCTAATATAATAAAAATGTCAATTCTATGAAAACTAAAGTAGTTTAATGCTCTATCAATCAAAATTCCAAAAAATTTAATTAATTTGTTGGAAAAAAATGTAATTCAATTCATTTGGAGAAATAAAAAGTCAAGAATTTTCAGGGATTCAATGAAAAAAAGTGCAAAAGAAGGTGACTTAGCCTTACCAGATTTAAAATTATTTTATAAAGAAACTGTCATCAAAACTGTCTGGTATTGGCTAAGAAATAGATACGTGGATCAGTGGAATAGCCTAGGTGCAATAGCAGGAACTGATTATAGTAATCTGCTGTTTGATAAATCCAAAAAGTCCAGCTATTGGCATAAAAACTCTCTCTTAGATAAAATATATTGGGAAAATTGCTAGTTAATATGGAAGAAACTTAGATTAGACCAATACCTCACACCCTTTAGCAAGAGAAGATCAAAATGGATACAGGATCTTGTCATAAAAGCCTACATTATAAGCAAATTAGAAGATGAAGGAGTAGTTTAACCATCACATCTATGGAAAGGGAAGCAATTTATGACTAGGGAAGAGATCTACAACATCATTAAAAACAAACTAGATCATTTTGATTATATTCAATTTAAAGACTTTTGCATAGACACAACCACTGTAACCAAGATTAAAAGAAATGTAGTAAATTGGGAAAAATTTTTTACAACTTGTATTTCTTACAAAGGACTCATTTCTAAAATATACAGAGAACTGAGTCAAATTTTCAGAAAAAATCCCTTCCCCAATCAACAAAAGGTCAAAGACTATTCAAAGGCAATTTACAGATGAGGAAATCAAAATTATCCATAGTCCTATTAAAAATTTCTCTAAATCATTACTTATTAGAGAAATGCAAATTAAAGCTTCTCTGAGGTACCACCTCACACCTCTAAGACTGACCAACATGACCAGAAAGGACAATGAACAATGTTGGAAGGGGTTTGGGAAACCTGGGACACTAATACATTGTTGTTGGAGCTGTGAACTCATCAAACCTTTCTGGAGACCATTTTGGAATTGTGCCCAAAGGGCAACAAAATTGTGCCTACCCTTTGATCCAGCAATACCACTACTAGGCCTATACCCTGAAGAGATTATGAAAAAATATTAGCAGTACAAAAATATTCATAGCAGTCCTGTTTGTGGTAGCAGAGAATTGGAAATTAATTAAATGTCCTTCATTTGGGGAATGACTTAACAACCTTTGGTATGTGTATGCCATGGAACACTACTCTTCTATTAGAAACCAGGAGAGATGAAAATTCAGGGAAACCTGGAAGGATGTGAATGAACTGATGCTGAGGAAGATGAGTAGAACCTGAAAAACACTGTACACCCTAACAGCAACATGGGAGTGATGATCAAACTTGATGGACTTGCTCATTCCATCAATGCAACAATCAGGCACAATTTTGCAGTATATGCAATGGAGAATACTATCTATATCCAGTGAAAGATTTGTGTAGTTTAAACAAGATCAAAGACTATTACTTTTAACTTGGGGCGGGGGGAGACTGTTATCTTATTACATAATTTTGCTCTATCTTATACTTTATTTTTTCTTCCTTAAGGATATGATTTCTCTCTCATGACCTTCAATTGAGATCAATGCATACCATGGAAACAACATAAAGACTAACAGACTGGCTTTTGTGGGGATGCGGGGAGAGAAGCAAGATTAGAGGAAAAATTGTAATACTCAAAATAATAAAATCTTCCTATAAAAAAAAGCTCCTTGGGGCAGCTAGGTGGCACATTGGATATAACACTGGCCCTGGAGTCAAGGGTACCTGTGTTCAAATCTGGCCTCAGACATTTAATAATTACCTAACTGTGTGTCCTTAGGCAAGCCACTTAACCGCATAAGCCTTGCAAAAAATCAAACAATAAATAAAAGCTTCTCTAAATACAAAGTCCATCAGTTGGTCAATAAATATTTTTAAGTACTTACTATGAACTAGGAGGCAGTTAGTTTGCAAAGTGGAAAGAGCACTAGTCCTTGAATCAGGAAGATCTGAGTTTTAATCTAACTTCAGACATTTAATAGCCGAGTGACAATTGTTTTATCTCAGTTTTTTCATCTGAATAATGAATCAAAGAAAAAAAATTGAGAAGGTCCTCCAGTATCTTTGTCAAGAAATCACCCAAATGTTGGACAGAGTAGGAAGACAGAGAGAAGCCAGGAACTTTTTAAACTTTCCCAGATGTCCCTTAGAAACAACATTAATCAAGCCTCTAAACAGATTCTTGTGCAACAGAACCTACAAAAGAATAAAGTTGAGCATCTTCCAGTAAGATCTGTCTCAAGTGGAATGGGAGTACATTCAGAGCAGGAAACTGAAATCTATTGCACAGATGTGTGTGGTGTGGAGGGGACAAACTGGAGGTTCTCAGCTACAGGAGAGAACTGCATCAGAGACTCCTGGAGACCCAGCTCAACAAGTCAACTGCATAGCACACTAGTGGGGAGAGTTCCAAAAGATATCCCATACCTCCTGTTCAGCCATCATGACTGAAATGGACACTCAAGCTGGAAAGTAAGCTGCTAGGCTTCTCAAAGCTGAATAGACAATTCGGAGAGCAAGACCTAGGATTTTCCAGTGTAAAGTCTAAGAGCAGGACCCTCTGCCAACATAAGAAGCTTGGAATATTTTACTCAGAATGATGAAAACAAAACAGAAAAAAACTGAAATATAGTCTATAGATAAGGTCAGATAAAACATGAAAATAATATATATAAAGCTTCAGAGAATATGAATTGGTTTCCAGTCCCAAAATACTTTTTGGAAGAGCTAAAAAATGATTTTAAAAATTAAGTAGAAAAATTGAGAAAAGAAATGCCAGAGAAATTGTACATCCTGCAAAAGGAAGCATAAACATGGACTGAAAAAAATAAATATCTTTTAAAATACCATTGGGTAAATGCAAAAACAAATGAAAAAGGTACAAAAGAATTTTATTCTGTTAATTAAATTCATTTCTATTAAAACAGAATTGCTCAAATTCAAAAACAATTAAATTTTTAATTTTTGAAAAATAAAAAAATAGAAGAAATTGTAAACTACCTCATTGGAAAAAAAAATATTGACCTGGAAAAAGAATCAGGAAATGTAATTTAATAATTTTTGGACTACCTGAAAACCATGAAAATTAAGAAGGATAACCATCTTTCAAGAAATCATCAAAGAAAACAGCCCTGATATCCTAGAACTAGAGGATGAAATAATCATTGGAAGAATCCATTGATCACCTCCTGAAGGGAAACCCAAAATGAAAATGCCTAGGAATATTGTAACCAAATTCCAGAATTATCAGATCCAGGAGAAAATCTTTCAGATAGCCAGAAAGAAGCAATTCAAATAACAAGGAGCCACGGTCAGTATTACACAGGTCTTGGCAGGATCAAAATTAAGGGATCAATGGATCTGGAAGATGATGTTCTGGAAGGGAAAAGAACTTGAATTAAAACCAATTAAAACCAAGAATCAACTACTTAGCAAAATTGAACATATTCTTTCAAGGGAAAAGATGAATATTAAATACCTTTCAAAATTCTCTGCTGAAAAAATCAGAACAGCAGAAATTTTGATTTTTCAAATGAGAGACTTGGAAATACATAAAAAGGTAAACTGGGGAAAAGAAAATAGAAAAATTATCCAACTGGATTAAACTGATTATATCCCTACAAAGGTGAATGATCCTCATAATTCTTAAGAATTGTATCTCTATCAGAGACTGTATACTTAGATGGTATGGACATAAGTTGATTTTGATGGAATGATTTAAAAAATGTTATTAAAAAGGGGATTGTAATAGGACAACAGGAAGGGGAGGCAGAATGAGGTAAATTATATCACATGAAGATGCTCAAAGGAACTAGAGGGAAAGAAGAGAGGGGTAAAAATTGTTTGAATATTACTTACATTGGATTTGGCTCAAAGAAGAAATAATACATATACTCAGTTGGGTAGAGCAATCTATCTTTCCTTTTAGGCATTAGGAGAGGAAAGGAGGGATTGATAGAAGGGAAGGAAGAAAGTAGTCCAAATGGTTTAGCAAAGAATCAGACACAAATGAAAATGAATAAAAAAGAGTTATGTTAAGCACTATGATAAGTCCTGGTTAGTTAAAAAAAAAAAACAGCGAAAGATAGTTCTGCCCTCAAGAAGTTCACAGTATAGTGAAGGAGACAATAAGTAAACAAATTTTCGTCATAATATCCTCATGTGTCATGTGTGTGTATGTGTGTGTATGTGTATACAGAGAGAAAGAGAGAGAGAGAGAGAGAGAGAGAGATAAAAATGTGTGTGTAATGGAATTTCAGATTTTGAAAGGATTTCCAGCATTTTAGACAAATCCTTCAAATCCTTGCCTGTTTGTATATGAGCATGCATGTGTTTTATATGTATGTATGCATGCATTTATGTATATATATATATATACAGTCCAAGATGTATATATATATATAAATTTTCTATAAACATACAAATATATACATGTCCAACAAATATATATATATATATATATATATTTACATATATATGTGTGTGTGTATACATGTATTTACACTAAGGATGTCTATCTACATTTGCATATATATCTACATATATATATATACATGCATGCATATGTACACCAAATTATAGACATATTCATATGCATATATACATACATACAGATAAGCATGTGCATATATTTACACACTAAATATATGTAAGAGACAATAATTGAATCTAGTTCTTTTTGATTCACAGATGGCCTTTCTATCCACTAAGCCACACTAGGTAGCATACAATAGTAGAGAGTGATTCTTGGAACCAGGATCCCCTAGATTCAAATCCTGCCTTGACATATACTGGATTTTATGATCTTCAAATAAGTAATTTGGAATTTATATCTCTTGCTCTACAGATCATCTATTTTATACTGTCTAAGCAATGTAGTATCTTAGGGATATCCCTTTTGAGGGTTGTTTTTCTCTATAAAAGTTTCAGATATATTTCTTAACTTCTTTGCTGGTCTGAATAAGAAAAAAGTTTTATTTCAAAAACAACAACTCAGAAAGACGTGGGAGGTGAAAGCATGTAGGATTTTAAGTCTCTCTTCTAGGAGAACAGGTGTTCACCTATCTACAAAGGAAAAAAAATATAACAATCTTCCAAACATCTTGTAAGAATTCCAATCTTTACACTTAACTTGGAAACCAGTTGGGCTTTGCATATCATGTTCATTTGCTGGAGGATTGTGAAATACAAATCAAAGAAAGAATGGTTTTAGTCTTTCAGATGGTTCATTTTTGGATCTAAATAGTGATGCCAAGATATTCTTAAACATTATAAATCTTGATTAAAAATAATATCCACATATTCTAATGACTTGGTTGGAGCAATGTCTATGTACAGAGTATTTAATTAGGGGAATTAATAGATGATAAACGTTATAGTCCTTGTAAGACCCTGCCTGCTTTTTGATGTCTTTTGTACAAGGTTTAATGAGTTTGTTAAAAAGAAACATAATTAAAAGTGATAGGAACTTTAGAGATCATCTAATCCTTAGGCCCATCCAGCCATGCCACAACCCAGCCAAACTGATCTTACCATTCCTCACATATTATATTCTATACATTCTATTTCATATTTCTATGACTGTATGTTTTCCCTGTTTTCAAATCCACTTCCTTAATACCCCATCTGTCAGAATTCCTAGTTTCCTTCAAAGATCAACTCAAGTAGCATCTTATTTAGGAGGTTATTTTTTTTTGATCCCTCTTAGCTTCTAAAATCACCTTGCATCCATTTTATATATTTAAATACATATTGTTTTCTTTGACTTACTTAAGCTTACTCAGGGTAAAATATATCCTTACTTTTGCAAAGAATATCTGTATTTTCATAAATACACACATATCTATATGTGTATATATATTAATATATATATATTTATATATTCCAACTATTTCATAAGCCTGAAACCTAACAAACATTAAATTCTTGTTGAAAGATAAATTTTTGGAAATGAAAAAAAGATAAGAATTTTTAAAAATATCTGTGTTCACTGAACCAATAAATGGTAGAACAGGAATTTGAAACTAGGTCTTCTGATTCAAAATCTAATGTTTTTCACGACATGCCTCCTTGCTCCATCTTTGTATTCATCATTTTATTGCTAAGAGATAAAAGAAAAAAAATCACTCTCTCTAAGTTCAACTGTGCATCTATATTTCTCATGAGATCCATTCTTTTGTAACATCTACAATATTTTGATATTTTGATAAATCCTACTTCAGTTCTTATGACTCAATTTTAAGCAAAAGTGATATAATGGTGCAGATCATTGCATTATTAGCTTTGTTACTATTGATTACTAATATGGCAGAAATGATCATATATACTAATTAACCAATTCCTATGTTCTGGTTGCACATCCATGTCTTAGAATAGACTTATCTTAGTGGTGCAATGATGGTGGGAGAAAATAAACTAAAATGTCATACCAGGAATCAGCACATTTAGGTTCAAGATGTAATTATGATGCTTGTTGTATTACCTTCAAACAAATTTCAGTTTACTTACGTATATAATAAGTATATCTAAATTCCTTAAAATGGGCAATAAAATATTTCTATTACCTACATGAGGCATTTTACCTCCTTAAAAACTTAAAATAATGCAGAGATGTTGTTTACCATCATTAGAGAAATGAGTAGAGGGATGACTCTCTTGATATGTCCAGGGAAATGTTACATACAATAGAGGGGAGATAAGCTTAATTCTAATTATTTAAAGATACTTAAATTAACTCAGAGAACAAAAGACAATGAATTGTCAAAAAAGAAAAAGACTACACCATAACCTAAGATGTTTTAATGTCCCCAGTGGGAGGTAAATTAAATCAGCACCCTACATCCAGAATAAAAATGTACAAGTGATAAATAATATTTATTTTTAAATTAAGAAATTGTCCTAAAGTTGCCTCAATCAGTAAAAATTTAATCAACAGTTGTTTTTATGAATATGTAAATTTAACTTATTTGGAAAGGGAGCAGTATTTATTCTTTCCAGAGAGGTTGAGTGCATATTCATAATGACAAAGTTTCAGCAATGTGTCACATCTTGTTAAATCATGACTAGGATAGAACTGTCCAAAAATGAAAAAGGTTTCTTTGCAAGGTAATGGACTGAGATTCTTGCTAGACAGCAAGCAGAATCCTGTCCCTTAATAGTTTACATTTCTACAAACTTCTGTATTTATACAGTGCTTTTCCAACTGCATCCTTGTGCAGTAGGTACCATAAGTTTCACTATTCCAAATTTACAGATAAGGATATAGAGGCTTAGAGAAGTTAAGCAATTTTTCAAGGTTCCTGGGATACACCTGTTTAGGAATTGCCATGTAGAATATGCTAATTGAATAAAATTGGAGTACAGTTTAGTTTGGTCAATACAGATCAAGCACATGAGTAGGAATTGTTGAAAATCAGAAGTAAGAATCAGTTAATTTGAATATATAAAAGTAAGCAGTATGGAAAAGTCAAAATTAAAGAGAAAAATCTAAGACCTATACATACATATGGGTTCACAAGGAAGCAGTTTGGGAAGATAAAAGGCATAACAGGAAAATATGTATTAGCATCAAAGAAAGAATCCCAAGAAACTGAGTGTACCAATGAGATTGAACACTTTCTTTTTATCTTTTGAATTCTTTTGTAGAGGATTAATCCTATTCCTTAGTCTTCTCAATGAACTTCAGTTATGGACAGTTCCTTTTAACCATTATTTAATAATAGCTACATGTGAATACTTATATACAGAGTTTGCATATGAAATCTTCAAATTAAATGAAATATTATCTATAAAGCACTTAGCACAGTGCCTGGCTCATACTAGACAATATACAAATGGTTTTCCCTTCCCCCTTCTAACTTCTATGTCTTTCCTTTTCGATATTCAGCACAGAAGATCAGAAGTCAGGAGTGAGTGATGAGTTAGCAAAAAAAAAAAGGATGGAAATGAGTATGGCTATTGCAATTTCTGAATGTCATCTCCTGCAATTTGGTTTTGTGAAATAGGATGGGTTTGACATTGCTTGTAAAAGTAAAAAGTATTGTGAGAGTGTGAGGCATACTGACAACTCATTTGTCTACTATCACCCTAGAAAGAAGTGTGTACATTTCTACTAACTAAGAAATTAACATTTTAAATGCCAGAAAATTTATTTTTAAAATTTTCTAATTGGAAAGGATTTTTAAATGAATCAGATATTAGATGTTTAGAAATTTAGAACTGAAAGAACCTAAGAGGCAACAATGTCCAACCTACTCATTTTATATATGATTAAATTGAGGATGAGAAAAAGTAAATGACTTGCCCAGGGTTATATAATTAATGTGTTAGGCTCAATTTTTGGTGCTTGGGATACAGGAATTTATTTCTTACAGTATGGATAGACTGAATTCATATAAAATAAATGGATGGATAAGGAATGGGCATTTATTTCATTGAAAGAGTGTATAGGATTTTCTCAGATAAAAAAAAAACTCCCTTTATTATTGCAAGCCACTATTTTTAGAGATTTATCTAGACTGCAATAAGAGGTTATGTGACTTGCCATGGTCATGCATACTGCATGGATAAGAAATGGAATTTGAACCTGGCACATCACTCCTGGTCTGCTTCTCACAAACAAAGAAAACAGATTATGATTTTGGATGTAGATGGTATCAACTGGAGAATGAATCAGGAATAGGAATTAGGGCTGAGTTTTGGGGAAACTAAAGTTTCTTAGAGGTATAAGTTATGAAGGAGCACAATCCAGCTATATAGGCTAGTCTATGCAAAGCTATAAGCATAGATATAGAACATATATAGGATACTCTTGTATATCTAGATCCTAGAAAATATCAATGTCAGCAAGAAGACTAGAGAAGAGTTTATAGGAGCCAAATATAAAGAATGAACTTGAAAATACAACTTTGAGGAGAGAAAAAAAGGGAATCATGAGTAATTATTTCAATAACCAGAGTGTTCAGAGAGAGGTGATGAATAACAATGAAGTAATGAACACTGGAGATGGGACTGGGAAGTTATATGTGGAAATCCCACTTTCTAGATCTCTGACTTGGACAAATCCTTTAACTTCTCTATGCCTCAGTTTCCACATTTGGCAAATACAGGTTTTTGATAGCCTCAAAGGTTCATTCAAGACCTAAATCTATCATCCTGTGACATATGAACCAAACCTGGACTGAAGAGATAGGACTATTTATACTCATCATTTGTTCTGCTGTTGACATTGCATTGACTATTGCTTGAATTTACATCAATAACTCAGCAGAGTAAGGTTAGCTTAACCTCTAATGACAAGAAGCAAAAATTGCAAAGGAAAGAGCACTCATGGTGAGCCAGCATTAGTAATTATTTAAATGATTACCCACAGATTTCACAAGAAAGTATGTCCTCTTCTAATCTGTAAGTAATAATTTCTTTTCAAATGATCTCATCAACTAGCCTCTTTTTTTGAACTAAGAAATGCAATTTTAATCTGACTTTCCTTTGAAGGAACTATAAAGCCTCTCAGAGTTCAGATTATAAAGTGATTACATTGACTGTTTTATCAGAAAAGTAAGTAATTTGCCCCCTGCAGATATCTGTTTGTATTTATTTTTGGTGAGTTTCCCAAGGAGTTGATGAACATGATAGCTGTAATTCTTCCTCTGGGACACCTAGGTTCCAAAATTCAGTCATTTTTGTTTCTGTCCTTTCCCCTGATGTATATATCTAGTCAGTTAATGTACTCTTCTGACTCTGCTTCCTCAATATCAATCAACTCCATCATTTCCTTTTTTCAATTGCATTTATTTATTATGCATTTTAAAAATCAGTAAATGTAGTTCAAAAGATAACAAAAAGAAGGTTGTTTATGAAATTATGAATTATGAAATTTCTAAAAGTGTATAATAAATTTAACACATTAAAGTTGTTGCTTGTCTATCTTCTGGGTTTCCTTCTGCTCTCATTTATGTATTTTCTTAATCTTTCAATTGAAAGTCTTTCCATTGTCTCACTATCACTATTTTGCTTTTCCTATACAACACTCTCCCACAAGGAAAAAAATGAAAAGAACATGTCATTCTTTATAATATTCAATAAAGTGAAGTAAAACAGATCAACACTATTTCCTGATTTGTCAAGCATTTTTTAAAAAAATGACTCTTTCTAGACCTTCAGTCTGCCAATTCTCGGACAATTTAGCATTATTCCAGATTATTACCCCTATTCTGGTTGTGTTCTACATCTTTAATAATATTGACTCCTTACTAAAAGAAAAAAATTCCAACACTCCGTCGTGCTCCTTAATTCCTTACTCTTTTATTCTGTCCCTAATTACACCTTGATAAATCGTAACCATAGATTACCTCCAACTCTTACTTCATTTTTTTCTATCCATATATTGGAAAACAATCAGGAAACAGTGTTGACTGGCTTCACTTTAAATATATGAGTTCACCTTCTTCTCACAGATACTCTGTTTTTTTTCTGGCATTACAGGAATCTATTCTCTGCTCCTACCTGACTGTAGCATCTCAACTGAGAGAAGCTAATTTCAACTGAGCCCTCACTACAACAAGGCATTTCAATTATTCTTCTTTAATTAATTCTTTTTTAATTAATAGCCTCTCACTTTAAGCACAGTAGTTATTTCAAATCTGTTTTTCCCCTCAACTCTGCCATACCGACTTTGCACTCTTCTCATCAGAGAACCTAACCTTATATTTCATTGAAAAAATGAGGCCATTCACCAAGACCTTCTTTTCCTTTCTTATCAAATGTCCTTCTGTCATTTCCCATTATCTCCTTACCCACTTCAGTCTCTGATGATGTAATGGCTCTCTACTATGCACAGTCAACCCTTCTCCATGTACATTTGATCTTACTACTGCTTCTGTTCCCTATCAGACTATCTTCACTATTAGCACCATTTCCTAGTCTCCAATTTTTCTCTTTACATTGGCTCCTAAATCAAAATCTACAAACACAACAGTCTGTACCATCCTTTAAAAAAACTTCTTTAAATTCTCCAATTTGAGTTATTTTCTAACTTTTCCCCTTTTTTCAGATAAATTATGTTTTTGCTTTTTTGAGGTTTATTTGTTTTATATAATTACAATAATATTGTTGTGGGAGTAAACATAATTCTCCCTCCCCCCTCCAAAAAATGATGAAAAGCCTGAAGAATAGTGAGAGAGGAAAAAAAATGTACTTCAGACTGTGTTCAGATTCCAATGGCTCTGTAAATTGCTTCAATATTTTTCCCACAGTTGCTATTACTAACTACATTTCCTTCTACTCTATTCATCCCCACTTTCATTTATTCTATTCTCTCTCTCTCTCCTTTCATACTGTCACTGATCAGAAGTGTGTTGTATCTGAGTTACCCTCTCCCATGATCTTCCCACTTTTCTATCAACTATCCCCCTCCTTCCTTCCCCCATTTCCCTTTATCCCATCCCTTTCTTCTCATTTTTCCCTAGGTAAGAAAGATTTCTATACCCTATTAAATGTGTATTTTATTTCCTCTCTGAGCCATTTCTGATGAGAATGAAGGCTCACTCATTCCCCCTCACCTTCCCTTGTTCCACTCCATTGTAAAAGCTTTTTCTTGACTCATGTGAAATATCTTAACCCCTTCTTCCTCACCTTTCTCTTCCTCCCAGTACTTTCCTTTATCACCTATTGACTCCACCTTTTTACTATATTTACCATTATATTCAACTCCCTTCTGTATCTTGTCTATATTTGCTCTAACTGCTCTTATAAATGAGAAAGTTCCTCTGAGTTATCAGTATCTTCTTCCTAAGCAGGAATACAAACAGTTCAACATCATTAAGTTCCTAATAATTAATCCTTCTTGTCCACCCACTCTATGGTTCACCTGAGTCTTGGACAAGGAAATCAAACTTTCTATTTAGCTCTGATTGTTTCAATAAGAAAATCTGAAAGTCCCCTGTTTCATTGAAAGTCCATTTCTTCTTTGAAAGATGTTCACTTTTGCTGGGTAGAGGATCTCATTTGTAAACCAAGACCATTTTCCCCTTCCAGAATATTATATCTCAAACCCTACGAGTCCTTAATATAGACGTTGCCAGATCCTATGTAATCCTGACTACAAAGCCATGGTAGTTGAATTGCTTGTTTCTGGGAGCTTTTAGTATTTTCTCTTTGACTTGGGAGCTTTGGAATTTGGCTATACTATTGTTAGAAGTTTTTCTTTTGGGATATCTTTTCAGGAGGTGATCAGTGAATTCCCTCAATTTCTATTTTATCCTCTGTTTCTAGGATCTCAAGATAATTTTGCTGTATTATTTCTTGAAAAATGAATTCTAGACTCTTTTCCTGGTTGGGACTTTCAGGTTGTCCAATAATTTTTACATTATCTCTTCTAGATCTGTTTTTGAGATCAGTTGTTTTTCCAATGAACTATTTCATATTTTTTTATTTGTTTTTTGGTATAGTTTTATTTCTTCCTGATTTCTTGTAAAGTCATCAGCTTCCTTTAGTTCCATTCTGCATTTGAAGGAGTTATTTTATTTTAGGTTTTTGCAAGGCAAATGGGGTTAAGTGGCTTGCCCAAGGCCACACAGCTAGGTAAATATTAAGTGTCCGAGACCGGATTTGAACCCAGGTACTCCTGACTCCAAGGCTGGTGCTTTATCCACTACGCCACCTAGCTGCCCCTAAATATTTTTTTGGTGTAATTTTTTTCAAAGAGCTTTTTTATCTTCTTTTCTATGTGGCCAAATCTGCTTTTTAAAGCATTCTTCTCCTCATTTGCCTTTTTGTGTTGCTTTTTTTCCATTTGACCAAAACTAGTTGTTAACATATATTTTCTTCAGTATTTTTTGTATCTCTTTCACCAAGCTGTTGACTTGGTTTCCATGATTTAACTACATAGCTGTCATTTCTCCTCCCAATTTTTCTTCTACCTCCCTTAAGTGATTTTCATAGTCTTTTTTGAGCTTATCCATAGCTTGAGCCCATTTTTTTTTAGGTTTTTGCAAGGCAAATGGGGTTAAGTGGCTTTCCCAAGACAACACAGCTAAGTGTTTATTGTCTGAGGTAAGATTTGAACTCAGGTACTCCTGCCTCTAGGGCCAGTGCTCTCTCCACTGTGCAACCTACCCTCCCCATTGAGCTCATTTTCTATTTCTCTTGGAAATTTTGAGTACAGGAATTTTGATTTTGTCATCTTCTGAGTATTTATTTTGATCCTCCATTAGATCAAAGTAATTTTCCATGGTTCAATTCTTCTTTTTCTTTTGTTTACTCATTTCCTCAGCCTATGGCTGATTTAAACAAGGCTTTGCGGGTGTTTTGGGGACACCTCATTGGGACTTTAAGTCCTCTAAAGACTTATTCATGTCCCTGACTGTTCTCTTGCCTGTCCTCTGGTATGTGGATCACCACAGGCCCTCCCCTCTGCCCTGGGGCTGTGAGGAGATTCCCTGCTTTTCTATGGTGGTGAGGGGGCCCAGACTGCAACCTGGATCTTAATGTGGACAGACAACTGAGTCCTACCTCAGAGAGAGTAGATATATGTCTGTAGTCTCTCTGGGCCCCCTTACCATCTGTAGGCTGTGCTCTGGATGTCCTGAGTAGATTCTGATTCCCACTGCAGGTTCTCACTGTAGGACTATTCCATGCTCACTCTGATGTGGCAGAGTTCTTAGATTCAGAGAAACATCTATTTGTTTTTTCATCTTTATGTCTTTTGTATGATTAGAAAATTCCTCAGTTTACTTGATTAGCCCATAAGCAATGGTGTAGGTCATTGGCTCTGCTTCACTGGTGAGAGACATATAACTTAGGGGCATGGCACATGGTGGTCCCAATTAGTTCCCATTGACTAACTCTGCCAAAAAAGATGATTTTCAACTGAGAGTCAAATTGGAATCTTTTTGAAAGTAGCCATGTAATCTAGAATCCATAAGTAAAGGTATAGAAATAGTATATATATATGGAACAGTATATATATATATTTATATATGCATATATATTTATTATATGTGTCCTTTTTATCCTTGTCTTTTTCTGCATTATTTTATATCCCTTTGACTTCCAGCTAAGGAAAGGAAGTAATACGGCAATACATTTATAGCATGGCAAAAGCAGATCCAGTACCTACAAAGAAGTTAGAAAAGAAATGTTGGACTAGAGGTGGACTAGTTGAGTTGGAACAATGAATGCCAGAAGGGAAAAGATGTGAAATGAGCATAAAAATAGATTGAAGAGTTCAAAATTTCAACATGATGAGTTTATATTTTTTCCTTAGAATCAAGAATGAAGAAAAATATGGTAAGGTCTGTGCTCTTTTATAACTATGAGAAGAATTCATTGAACTTGGAGCTACAGGGGAATAAGGACTAGAAGGAGAGATGAGATGATCTGTCCAATTATAGTAATACTGACTGTAACTGGAGTGAAGAGTACTGATCAGAGAAATTGAAGAGGTAGAATTGACAGTACTTAACAAGTTATTAGATTTGTGTGAAGGGGTCCCTTTAAAGTCTTCTGTTCTCTAGTTTAAATATCTTGAGTTCAAAAAACTATTACCTACATGGTGTTGGTTTTCCATCTTTTCATTAGATTAATTGCCCTTCAGACACACGAAGCAATTATAGAAGGTGCTTCTTGGAGTCAGAAAACCTGGATTGAAATTCTGAGTTCAAATCTAATCTTCTAAAATCTGCTACTGGATGACATAGTCAAGTCACAATCTTCCTGGATTCTAAGTATCTCAATTCTAAAATGAGGGAGCAGAAAGAGATGGCTTTTAAGATTATGTTTAAAGCTGAGTTTCTGTGATTTAATTAATTAATCTGTTAATACATATTTATTTGTTTACTTTTGTTTTTATTTTTATCCAAATCTTTGGTTTTATCTATGTAGGCAATTTTCAGTGAGGATCTTCCCCAGCTAAGGCACATCATTTAGCTTTGACTTTTTAATATTTTCTCAAAGACTCACTTTGTGGGGAGCAGAGCCAAGATAGCCAAGTAAAGGCATAGTTTTGCTCTAGCTCCTCCTCAAACCCCTCCAAATACCTTTAAATAATGACTATAAATAATTTTCAGAGTAGCAGAACCCACATAAAAATGGAGAGAAACAAATTTTCAGCCCAAGACAACTTAGAAGATTGGAAAGAAAGTCCATTGCAATAGGATGAGAAAGCACAGCCCAGCACAGAAGAGGAAAGCATAGACTGGACTTTTGGAAAGTAGGAGCAGGGGGTGATTGAAGTACTGGTGATTTTTCAAACCTCTTCAGTAACATATGATAAAGATAGCAGAAACTCAGCTGGAAAGGTCTGTGGTACATAGATGAGAGTAGAACCAAATCCAGACAGGCTATGGCAGCAAAAATTCAGCCACAGCAAACCAGGAGCAGTCCTTGAGAGCCATGGAATCACCAGAGGAAGCCACTGCTCACAGAATTCTCAGCCCATAAAATAGGGAGTAAAATAGCTACTCCTAAGGAAATTACTGGGGTCTCTTTGCTGATGCTAAGGCAGGACTCTGTTGAAGTTTTGGGTGGCAGTTCCAGGGAAGGGAGGAGTAATATGACAGTAGAGCTTGTGTCTACAGTGAAGAAGGACCCTTTATACAATATCAGGGCAGAAAAATAATGCTGGTTGTCACACAAGATCATAAGACAGGAGAGTAGTAAACTCATGTGTTTAGATCATATCATGTTGGAATAACTGAAGTATCTCTAAAACCAACTGCACATGCTGCTTAGGACAGAGCTCTCTCTGTCCTATGTTCTGGAAGCAGAACTCTAATTTAATAAAGAATTAAAAGACAAGATATAGAATGGGAAAAATAAACAAGTAACAGAAAAATAGTTTCTGACCATAGAAAGTTACTATGGTGACAAGGAAAATAAAAATATACACTCAGAAAAAGTTAACAAAATAAATGTTCCTACATCCAAAACCTTCAAAAAATATGAATTGGTCTTAGGCCATTGCAGATCTAAAAGGGATTTTGCAAATCAAGTAAGAGAGGTAGAGAAAAAATTAGGAAGAGAAATGAGAGTAATACAAGAAAATCATCAAATCATCAAAATCATGAATTCTATCCTAGAATTCTAAAAAGGAGACAATACCTCTAAGACAAGTGAATTAAACCAGCTATGGACAATATTATCCCCATCCAGAAGAAGAAAAACAAAACACACCAAAAGAAACACGCACAAAAAACAAAAAAAAAATATTAAAAAACCCTTCAGAATCTGATGAACACTTTATAAAAATTCTCTTATATATCTCTTTTCCTTAATCCTAATTCCTCATTCTGAAATTGACCAATCTGTAAACATATTTACTGAAAATATTTATGTACAATGCTCTCCTGACTGTTTGCCTCTGAGGGGAGAGGGGTGGGAAAGGAAGATGGAAGAAATTTTGTAACTTAAAAATATACATGTGCATGTGGATGAATATCAAAAAATTAAGAAGAAAAATGAGTCAACAAATTGGTAAAGTAGAAACAAATGTATTTTAAAGAAAATAACATGGAAACAGACTAGGTCAAATGGTAGAAGGTACAAAAAAGTAAAACAAAACAATGAGAAGAATGTCTTAAAATGAAGAATTGATCAAATGTAGAAAATAAGGTAGAAATGTTCACTTAAGGAAATATTTTTTTAAAAGGTAGAATTGGGCAAATGAAAACTAATGTCTTTATGACAAATCAAGAAAGAAAAAACCAAAATAATGAAAAAAAATAGGAGACAATGTAAAATTTCTCATTAGAAAAACAACTGACCTGAAAAATAGATCCATTTATTGGACTATCTGAATATCATGATCAAAAAAAGAACCTGACATCATCTTTCAAGAAATCTTCAAGAACAACTCTTGTGCTAACCTAGACTCAGAAGGTAAAATAGAAATTGAAAGAAATCATTAATCATTTCCTGAAAAAATTCTGAAAATGATAGCTGCCAAAAATATTAAAGCCAAATTCTAATGTTCTGATTTCAAAAACAAAACATTTCAAGTCATCAAAAATAAACAATTCAAATACTATGGAGCCACAGTCAGGTAAACAAAAGATTTAGCAGATTGTATCCTAAAGGATCAGAGGGCTTTGAAAATGACATTCTTAAGGACAAAGAAGCTAGGATTACAAAAAACTGAGTATACTCCTTGAAGTGAGAAAAATGGAAATTCAATGAAATGGAGGAATTTCAAGTATTCTTAATAAAAAAAGACCAGAGCTAAATTGAAAATTTAACTTTCAGAGTCTAAAATAGGGGAAACAGGAAAGGGAAATCATAATGGACTTAATAAGGATAAACTGTTTTCATTCCTATTTGGGAAGTTGATACTCATAAAAATTTATCATTATTAAGGCAGTTAGAGTACATATACATACATACATGAATGCATATATATGAATATATACATGCACACACATATATACAAATATAACATATGAAGGTGCAGGTATGATTTAAATACGAAGGAATATCTACAAAAAACAAAAATTAAGGGTAAGAGGAATGTATTGGGTGAAAAGGAGAAGGAGATGTAGAACGGAGTAAATTATTTCACAAAGAAGAGGCAATAAAAAACTTTTTCAGTTAAAGGGAAGAGAAGGAAGGCAAGTGGTAGTGAATGAACCTTACTCTCATCAGAATTGACTCAGAGAAAAAATAATATAGGTGCTCAATTGTTCACAGTAATATATTTTATTCTATAGAAAAGTAGGATGGGAAGGGAAGGAGATGATTGAAGAAAGGGCAGATTGGAGTGAGGGGTAGTCAGAAGCACAACACTTTTGAAGAGGGATGGGGTGAAAAATGAGAGAGAGAGAATAAAATGAATGAAGGTTTAATTTCTCAAACAAATAGAAAACTGTGTCAAATTTATAAAAAAACAACCACTCCCCAACTGATAAATGATCAAATGATAAGAATAGTTTTTATATGCACTAATCAAAGGTATATATGTAAAATGTTCTAATTCATTATTTTTAAAAATTTTGTTTATTTTTAAGAAATGGGGTTAAGCAACTTGCCCAAGGTCACACAGCTGGACAATTATTAAGTGTTTGAGGTCATATTTGAACTCAAGTCCTCCTGACTCCAGGGCTGATGCTCTATCCACTGCACCACCTAGCTGCCTCTATCTCACTATCGATTGGAGAAATCCAAATTAAAAAAAAAAACTCTCTTATACCTATTAGATTGGCTAATAGAACAGAAAAGAAATATGACAAGGGGATGTGGGAAAAATGAGACATTAGTGCACTTTTAGTGAAGTTTTGAACTGATTCAGCCATTCTGGAGAGCAATTTGGAATGGTGCATAAATTGTATCCCAAAAGAGATTAAAAAAACACAAAAAAGGAAAACGATATAAATGTACAAGAATTTTTATAGCAGCTCCTTTTGTGGTGTCAAAGAATTGGAAATTAAGGAGATGACCATTAATAAAGGAATAGATGAACAAACTTTGGTTTGTGATTATAGTGAAATACAGTTGTGCTATAAGAAATGAAGAGCAGGATGTTTTCAGAAAGACCTGGGAAGACTTACAACTGCAAAGCCAGACTACTTTCTAACCAGACTCAGATAAATGGTACAGTTAATAGCATTTTGAGACTCTGGTTTGGAAGACCTGAGTTCAAATTCTACTTCCAACTGGGCAAGTCACTTACCTCTGCCTGCCTCAGTTCCCTTAAAGTTAATATTAGAATAATAAAAGCATCTACCTCCCAGGGTTATTGTGATGATCAAGTGAGAGATCATATTTTAAAGTACATAGATCAGTTCCTGGCACATAACAGGTAGTTTTTACATGTTTGATTCCCTCTATTTCACCCACTATTTCATACAGAGTTTCATTTTGCAGAAAATTCTACAGCACACTGTGAGTCATCACAAGGATTCTAGATTTCAGGAAATGGGAAAATACATTTTATGGGGAATGTGTGTGTGTGTGTGGGGGGAGGAGTATCTTTGGAAAAAGGAATTCCTAGTTTCATTTCACTAAGAGTTTTTTTTTTTTTTAAGACAATGACTCTTGCTCAAATCCCAGTGGAGAAGAGTAATTGGAAAAAAAAATAAGCCTTAAAGTGAAATGAGGATTTGATTCAAGTAGGAGGTAGGTAATGAGGGGATTAACTCAGGTCAAGGAAAGAAGCCAGAGCAGGAAAAACGGATAAATGGTGCATGCATACTAGAATAACAACTATTAAGAAGCAAACCTTTCCCACTCTCTAGAAACTCACAGCTCAAGTGACACTCTACCTGACCTTCTAAGTATGAAACGAATTGCCATTCCCCAAGTAGAGAGGGTGATTTCTAACTAATACAGACCACAGACAGGGTATGTGGGATTTGTAGAATTCATTGATATAAGAATTGAAACTTCTCTTAAATGGATCACAAATTTGCTTCCATAGGGTGGGGTCATAGAATGAGAGTATCCCAGGGTCTCAGGATTAGAAGGGACTTCAGTCTTAGGTATGAGAGGTATTATGTGATGATAGAAAGGACAGGGCTCTAGAGCAAGAGAAACTGAGTCCAAATTCTACCACTGATTTTTTCTTTCTTTTTAATCAATTCCCTGGGTATCAAGTTCTCATCTGAGAAGTTAAATTTTGTTTTGTTTTGTTATTGCTTTAGACTGAAGAAGGCCATTTTGAAAATGCACACATGCCATTGCAAAATGCAAAATTTGCAACAAAATGTTATTGTTGAACCTGCACATATTTAAGGGAAATTTTAATTTCTGATTATACATGTAGGAATATATAAAATCGGTGCAAGGTTGACTGTTTTAAATCTTTTTTCTTTCTTGTTAACAAATAAGAGAATGAAAAAATAATGTATATACCTCTCAACTGCAAAGAATGATCTTGAATTAAAATATGCATGATAGGTTCAAAATCCTAAGCTTTTAAATTATGCATGGTGGATTGGATTATGAGAGCCCAGTCTTTAGATCATGTACAATATAATTTATCAACCAATATGGAGGCTTGATGAGTCTACTTCTGGAAATATGTGATGAAAAATCATTCTACCTCCCAGCTTCAAATATAGATTTATATTCAAACTTTTTTCCCTTTTTGTTTCAAAGTCTTTAATTTGCCTGATGAATCATAACTAAGGGTTGATGATCTCTGTGAGTTTGATCTTAAAAATTTTATTAAACACTTGTTTATATTTCCTAATAAGGGACAAATATCTCAAGAAAGAACAAGCAGAATCAGTTTAGCAACCATGTTTATTGAGAGTTCTCTAAGCTTGCTAATAACACAATCATGCATAGGGATCTGGCTAGAAAATCAAAACCCCAAATAGAGCTTTGGAGAAAGGTTTTTATACAATTTTGCTATCTAAAGGTGGGATCTAGAAAGCCACTTTCTATCTTTGTCCACCCTCAACTTGGAATGGAAGTCAAATATCAGACATGCTTCCTAGGGGGGCTATGTCCAAGAGAACTTCTCAGGATGATGATGTTAGTCTTTTGTGCTTGAAGAAGACCATAACATCAGGAGGGCATGCCATAACAAGTAAGTGAATTGGATTTGAGTGAGGAGATGCTGCTAAGTCACAAGCATTACTTTCTTCTTCAGAATCATCTGAGTCCAATAGCCAGATCTGAATCAGGAGGACTGGAGATGACCCTGGATTCAAGACAATTAGGTTGAGTGACTTGCCCAAGATCACACTGCTAGTCTGAGACTGGATTTGAGCTTAGAAGCTCCTAATTAAAGAACTGAAACTCTATCCATTGAACCACCTACATGCCCCATGTAGGAACATCAGGAACAATGAGCCTCTCAAACTTATCATGTGTGCTTTATTATTTATGCTAAGACCTTCACAAAGCAAATGAATCTCTCCCTCTGGTATATCAGTACCACCCAGTAATCATTGATACTGGTGAGAGACTCATTTTTTATTCCCTTTTCTCCTGGTGATCTTCAATCATTCATTCTTTTAGTTGATAATATATTTTATTTTTCCAATTATATGTTGTAACAGTTTTTCAACATTCATCCACTTGAATATTTATTTGGTACACAACTTTCTTCCACTCTCCCTTTCTCCCCTTCCTTCAATGGCAAAGAGTCTACTGAATATTGTACATGTGCATTTGTATTTAATGTGTTTACGTAGTATACATTTTGGGTATCTGGAGTTAGAACTCAGGTAAAAGAAAGAAAACCATGGATAGTAAGGAAAAACATAAGACAAGACATTTAAAAAGGGAAAATAATGTTCATTAAGATTCTGTATGTGTGTCCCCCCAACCCCCAACATGATTTGCAAGTAAGACATAAGAAGAAATGCAAAGAGACTCTGGGCAATGGGTGGGCAGAAGTTAGAAGCAGAGGACTGCTGCAATAATTTCTTTATCCACTCTTCCTGCCCCACACCCACCCCTGGCCACCCACCAGTGTTTCTTCTCCCTCCTTAATGTTTCATTCCTTCTGGTACTTAGATGAATGAGAACTTCCAGATTTCAGAAGAAACACCAAGATTCTGCTCTATCAATTGCAGCTGGTAGCTTCAATAGTCAGGTCCAATAAGAGTCTTGAGGAATAACCTACTTGACTCAGTCATCAGTGAATGAATTAGTAGCTGAGACACCTCAACCTGTAAGCAAGAGGATAACTTAACTATGAGCTGTGACTATGTCATATTAAAGGGATTTCCAAAGCCAGGAAGTAAGGTACTACCAAGTTGGGAGATGGCAGGATTGGAACATTTTATAGTACCTATTATAAGTTTGAATCCACTGGGGATTTTTAGTATTTGAAATATGGGAAGGAATGGCTTTCAAAGTTATTCACAATGGAATAACCCCTTGGCAGTGTTTCAGTCCCACCCTGCTAATCCTTTTTTTAAAAATTTTATTTATTTAAGGCAAAGGGGTTAAATGACTTGTCCAAGGTCATACAGTTAGACAATTATTAAGTGTCTAAGGCCAAATTTGAACTCAGGTCCTCCTAACTCCAGGACTGGTGCTCTATCCACTGTGCCACCTAGCTGCCTCCCCACCTCTCTAATCCTAAACAAGTAGACTTTCATGGACCAGAGTTGTGGTTGGGAGGGGGGGAGGGAAGGAACAATGGTAAAATTCAGGAAATGACAAAGCATAGGGAAATTCTGAAAAGAAGAAAGAATACCTTGGGATAAGAGATAAAAAGTTAGGGGAAAAGAATAATTCTTCACTACAAGAAAAGTGTTCACTAGGAATCAGAGTAGGTGGAGAGCTGAATAAAGAGTTTAAAGATTTTTATAATTATAAGTAGTAGAACAGACAATACAGTAGAACAGAAAACCTTGAAAGATCTGATTAAGGAAACAACTCAGAAAATTCAATAAGACATATTAGAGCAAAAATATTTTTAAATCCAGTAAATTGGCAGAAAAATGACATATTGAATAAGCAACTATTTAGACAATTATCAAACTCCTAGGAAATCAAATGAAGCAAAATCCCAGGAAAATATTTGGAAAATATAATTGATGAGTATCTCAGATTAGATGACCCATAATCCCTAATGACTAGATTAATAAAATTCAAAACTTTACATAGAGATGTGACTGCCAAAGACCTCCCTCTTGAAAGAAAGAGATTAGATACCAATAAACTCCAGGCCAACTCACACAGGATTATGCATGTAATGTAATGAGACAAAGAAAAGTCTGAAGTTTGATATAATAAAAAGCAAAGGAAAAAGATGTGCTTTGAAACCAACTTATCCTAGAAGGTATAATATTTTAAACAAAGAAAATTAGATAGTTAAAGATATAAATTAAAAAAAGTCAAAATGATGATGTAAGACCCTGAGTTTTGAAACCTATGAACTTTTGTCAAAATTCCACTCCTAAGTTTCTGCCTGGTCATCTATTGGACCATGCAACGGGGGAACCTCCCTGAGGACATGCATTCAATGATAACACGCCACACTATCTCAAGACAACCAGCAGATGCTTGGAACTCCCTTACTGAACAATATATAAGGTCTCTCCTCACTTTACTTGGGGTTCCAGGATCCTAGCCCTGTCATAGGATGGAACCCTAGCTCGAGCTAGTTTAATAAAACCTTGCTATTCCATCTCCATCATGTTGAGTGTCTCTGTTCCATAATTGGGGACTTTTCTCGGACCCTAACATTTGGGGGCTCTCCTGGGATCCCCAGCAGAGGCCACAAGACCTACTTGGAGGGGTATCTGAAGTAACCAAGTCCACGTGGCTCTGTATTTGGACTAAGCTGGCAAAGGACCTAGGTGGATACACTGCTATGGTCACCAGCAGGTTGTGGTGGAAGACTTTCCCCAACCATTCGGGAGGTCAGTATTGAAAGAACTGACATTTGAAAATGAGATAAGGGAACCCTTCTGCAGGTCAGGAATGATTGATGCATGGGAATGAGATAAGGAAACAAGGTTAACCTGATTTTTATTTTAGGACTTGGCAAGTAACACTTGGTCCTGCTGGAAGGGACGAATGCTGACTGGTTATCACCTTTGCTTCTTTTGCTTCGCTTCTGCTTTGCTTATCACTCTTGATCATTTAATAAAAATTCCAGCTGAGATGGGACAGACCCAGACCACTCCTCTAAGCCTCCTCCTGGACCACTTTAAGGAGGTCAAGGGAAGGGCCCATGATCTGTCTGTTGATGTTAAGAAAGGAAATTTTATCACCTTCTGCAATCTGGAATGGCCAATGCTCGGGGTAGGGTGGCGCCAGGGTGGAACTTTCAGGATGGATATTATCCTGGAAGTAAAAAGGTTGGTCTTTGCAGTAAAAAGGTTAGTCTTTGCAGAAAGACCACAAGAACACCCCAACCAAATACCTTACATCCTTGTTTGGCAGGACTTAGCCCGAAACTCACATCCATGGCTAAAAAATATTGTTCCTACACTGCCAGAACCTAAGAAAAAGGTATTAATAGCAAAAAGAAAGGCGGAGTCAAATGCTCCACATGTGCTACCTGAATCAGAGCCAGTCTTAATCCAGCTAGACTTGGACTGGGAACCTATTTCCCCCATTCCCCCTAACCCTAACCCTAATCCCCCTCCCCCCCCCACCACCTCTTCCCTCACCATACAAACCAGATCTGGCACCCTCTTCCTGAAGGTCCCAACCCCATCGGCTCAACATGAGGGACCAGCGTACAGGAATAGACAGAAAGTCACAAAGACCCCAGAGCCAGAGGTAGTGCAAACCGTGCCATTGCAGCCCATAGGCCCCCCTAGGCCAGATGGGGAACAAGTGTTACAATATTGTCCTTTCTCTACTAGTGACCTGTACAATTGGAAGTCCCAGAATGCCCAGTTTTCTGAAAAACCAAAAGACCTTATAATTTTGTTAGATTCAGTTTTATTTACCCATCAACCAACCTGGGATGACTGTCACCAGCTCCTCCAGGTTCTCTTCACTACAGAAGAGAGGGAAAGAATACAAGGAGAAGCCCTGAAACTCGTACCAGGAGATGATGGCAGGTAATATTCTATTTAGGCTAAGGGATTTTTGAATGACTGCTTTCTCCAGAATTTTAGCAGTTGTATTCAAGAAATGTTAAAACCTTGGAATGCAAAATGCATTGTGAAAAGTGGAATCATATCTGTAGTATAAGTTATGTGACTCTAGTTCCCGAATAGTATGAATTAAAGTCAAGAAGAGCTAATGAAAAGGAATGTTGGAAAATGTGAGTCGTATAGTTTGAGTAACAGATTCTGAAAGTACTGGAAAAGAAAATCCAGACTTAGAAACAATTGGGGTTTCTTTTGAACCATTTGTTAAGTAAGGAAAGTGGTAAAAGTATGTAGACAGAAGGTTTGAGCAGGGTTGACTTTGTACACCAAAGATGGATTTTGGGAACTTTGGAAAAAGGTGTACAAATCATTATGAGAAAAGAAGAAAGTATAGAACTGTAAGTCTATAGGGAGATATGTGTTTATCTGAGATTGGGGTGATTTAAAATTGCATTAAATTGGTACTTTTTGCAATGTTTGGTAATTAATTGATAAGAAAAGTAATAAACCCCCATAAAGTGAAAAGTTTGATATGAAAGCATTTGCTAGGTAAATATTAATTTTATTAGTGTTATTATCGATCCTATAATGTGCTAATCTAAAGATACCTGTAAATTGAATTAAGAGATTTGTAAAGAATAAATTTGAGTTTGGATTCTGATATTTTATGGCCCTTCCAGAGTCATAGGAGTCAGGACAGACTTGTGAGTTAGCTTTAGAATAACTAAACAAGAGGAAGTTAATATTTTATAGTGATTGGAATGTGGATCATGTATTTGGGAAGAATCTGGACTGAGTGAGTAATGATAAACAGTATAAGTAAAGAATTAGTAAATATCACAATCTCAAATTGTGGGGAATCTCTCATTCCCAGAACATAGAATGTTCTAATATTAAGAAATGTTGGTCAGTGAAGATTGAAAGTTCTTATAAGTGAGAGCATTGAGAAGTTAGAATCGCACTGATGAAGATAAGAAGAATTTGCAAATGTTTTTAGGCTTTTGGAAAGAAAATAATTTAAAACTAATTTGAATGTAACTTTTGGAATTTAAGAGAAGCATGAAGAAAATCTTGTAGTCATAAGAAGGGATTTTTTTTAGCAACAATTAGTCTTAAGAATTCTTTGTATTTTAAATGTTTAGGGAATAAAGAGAACATATATGCAATTGAAATATGCTGTGTGCAATTAGTAAACTTTGTATAAGAACAATTTAAACTGTGATTTTCCCTTTGAGATTTTAAAATTGTTTTGTAATAACAAATGAGTTGAAGTTTCACCTATCACATTTGTAAAGATTTTTGTTATGAAAAAAAAACCCAACAACTAGAGAATACCTTGCCAATGGGTTATAGTTCTCAAGGTCCTTTTGGGCCAGAAAATTTGTGAAAGGCTTTGTTTTTCACTTCATGTTTATGAAAGGGAATATTGATATGTGAGATCAGTGTAGTTTATTATCTGTTAAAGAGGAAATTATACATATTACTGTATTGTTAAATTTAGAACCCTCAGCCCCTGAATTTCCACACCCCATCCCCCCACCCATCACCAGGTCCTGTCTGTTTCCCCTTGGAAGATTCCTTCGCTAGATCAAAAAGGGGGAATGCAATAGCAGGGAAGGTCATGAACATTCCTAGACCTGGCTCCCCTTTCCCCTGAAGCTGTCTACTCCCCTCTTGGAAGATTCCTTTGCTGAATAAAAAGGGGGGAAGAGGGTAGCAGGAGGATGGTGGGGGACTTGAAAAATCCTTATCTACTTAAGCCTTAAAGGGAAAGAACCCTCCACAGGTGGGATGTGTGATTGGAAAAAAAAAATTATCTAAGATCCAGGGGTTAAGAGACTCCTTTATTGAAAGGAAATCACGTTTAATGACTATCTACTGGCCATGTGGCCTGAGTGATGACTCTCATTGTTTCTAAAGTTTATGAATTGGAGTTTTGGGAAGCACACTGAGGGTTTTAAAAGAGGAATACTACTGTTGTAACATTCTGACAAAATTTGTACAGAATGGGAGGAATTAAATAACCTAGATTGTTAAATTAGTTTGGGATTAAACTATTTCAACACTATTGTAACTTTTGCAAGGAGTTATGTGGTTTGGGATTTTAAACTTTATTGTAACACCTTTGGGTTACAGAAAAGTGGTATTGGGTTACTAAGAAGAGAAACACCTAGGTTATCAGGGATGTTTACTGATGTCTTTTTGGGGAAAAGCTCTAATTGGTTTTAATGTTAAGTTTAATAATGCTTACAGTATTTTTATTTTGGATAGAGCTTTTGGAATGTGAGTGCTGGATTCTCTGTATAAGGTACTCTAAAGTTTTTATCAAACTAAGCTGTTGGAAAGTTAGTTGTATTGTAATGACATTGAGGTTTTAAATGTCATGTATGAGGTTGGATTCTGAGAATTTTGCTTTTGTTCTAAGGGAAATGAGATGTTTAAGAATCTTAATGTTTAATGTATATTAACAATGTATGTTTAAAGAAGTCAAGAATGTGGACTTCTCTCTTGATAACTGCAGACAGCTGATGGGGGGCTCTGAACAAATTCCAATCATGGACCTGATTGTAATGTAACTTATTGATGAATAAGATGTTTTTATCAGTTATGTGATGTTCTTTTGTAACTGCAAAGAGATAATATTTGCAATATTTAGCTATCTCTTGTGAATTTTTTTTAACTACTGTATTGTTAAAGCTTGGGATTAATGTGATTGCTTTGAAGAGCAATAAGGAAGAGCAAGGAAAATATGAAAAAGTATGACACTTTCTGGGATAGATCAGTATTATATAAGTAAACATCCGTGATAACCTAGGTGTTTCTCTTCTTAGTAACCCAATACCACTTTTCTTTAACCCAAAGGTGTTACAATAAAGTTTAAAATCCCAAACCACATAACTCCTTGCAAAAGTTAAAATAGTGTTGAAATAGTTTAATCCCAAACTAATTTAACAATCTAGGTTATTTAATTCCTCCCATTCTGTACAAATTTTGTCAGAATGTTACAACAGTAGTATCCCTCTTTTAAAACCCTCAGTGTGATAATGGAGGAATTACTTTGTACAATCCAGTAATTTGTGTGTTATTCTGTTACTCACAGAACTTAATAATTCATGTTGGAAATTTAAAGCTACCTAAGATGTTTTAATGGTTTTAAAGAATTTTGAAAAGTAATTTGTATGTTAGGGGTGGCTAGGTTGCACAGTGGTTAGAACACAGGCCCTGGAGTCAGGAGACCTGGGTTCAGGTCAGGCCTCAGATACTTGGTGGTTGTCTAGCTGTGCAGCCTTGGGCAAGTCACTTAACCCCAATTGCCTTGCATGATTTCAGACAAAGGGATGTCTGAATGTAAGAGGTAGGAGACAGGCCTCTAGGGCCAGTCATAGTTAGAATACCAGAGGTTAGACAAAGACCCAGGAAGGAAATCCAAGCTTTAGGTAGGGGGTTTCATTAATTAGGACTCCATTAAGATTATAATTGGAATTTAGTCACTTGTATTCACTGGAAGTTCTAACTAGGTAAAACAACCATTTTACATCATGGGACTTTTAATTGATTTTCTCTTATGTCAGACACCAGGATGGTCAATAAAAAGGAAATGCTGCTGGATAAATGTCATGTTCTTGCAGCCAAGGAAGCCAAGATGTCAGGTGACTGGGAAGGGCAGCCAAAGGGGTTACTTCTCAGTATGGCTGAGGTTGGACCCCTTTGACTTCATTTCCCCAAAATGACATTTAGATAATATCTCACCTGGAAGAATAAATCTGGCCTAAGACATTTGACTTACCCATGTGACCTCTGCCTGGACACTGACATGCAATACTTACATCTATAAAGGAATTTTCCTTTAATGTCCTGGATCTTTATGGTTAATTACTAAGCAAACTAGAAAAAGAAATTTTAGGTGAGTTGGATCTAATAGCCAGAAGATAGGTTAGGTGTGTGGCTCTGATACCTGCTAACAGCTACATGTTACGATAGGAATTAAGTTTCTTTAATTTTTAGAAGGGATGTTTAGGTAAGAAGAAGAATGGGAAATTCTTAGGATAATTATAGCTTTAAGGCCTAGCTTAACGAATGGAATGTGAGTCGGATAAGTATATAAGGAAAAGGAAAATCAATAGTATATTTCAGAATATTTTGGAAAATTTCATTTTGGTTAAGGATGTTAGAGACATTATTGTAATAAGAGCAAAGGCTAAGATTGTTTTAATATTAAACTATATGCTGGGTAGTCTGAACTAAGATGATTATTGAATGTATGTTACAAGCTTAAGACAATATAACAATTCTCATTGGGAGTTCGCTCATATAGTAAAATTTTATTGTGTTAAAATTAAGTATGTCCATCAATATGGCAATAAAGCAAAATGTAAATTGCAATAAGCCCCAAAATCTCATTATCTTGTGAAGAAAATGTGTTTTGATCTAAGTAAAATGTTAAGCAGATTTTTTACCAAAAGACAAAGTTTCAACTAGTCACCTGAACTAGAGTGGACTTTTTGGAACAGATTCAGAAGATAGAAAAGGACATTGGAGGTCTCCAGGAGAGGAGAGAAGAGAGCAGAGACACTGGGTCAGTTCATCTCATGGTTCAACCAATCCCCTTGGCTCACCACATTGTTCTCCACTATGATTGGCCCCTGATACTGCTTTTACTCCTCCTTACCTTTGGGCCCTGCATGTTAAACTGAATGCTTGCTTTCATTAGGAATAGGTTCAACACTATCCAACTAATGGTACTCAGGTAGTCTTACAACAGTCTCCCTGGGGATTCTGTGCATCCCTTTGAGGAGCATGAGTGCTCCTGGATTGAACAAGAAGAGGAGGGAATGTAAGACCCTGAGTTTTGAAACCTATGAACTTTTGTCAAAATTCCACTCCTAAGGCCTGGTCATCTATTGGACCATGCAACAGGAGACCCTCCCAGAGGACCTGCATTCAATGATAACACGCCACACTATCTCAAGACAACCAGCAGATGCTTGGAACTCCCCTACTGAACAATATATAAAGTCTCTCCTCACTTTACTCAGGGTTCCAGGATTCTAGCCCCATCCTAGGATGGAACCCTAGATCGAGCTAGTTTAATAAACCCTTGCTATGGCATCTCCATCGTGTCGAATGTCTCTGTTCCGTAAATGGGGACTTTTCTCGGACCCTAACAATGCTACAGGGTTTAAAAATCTGAAAGAGTTTTGATGTTTTATTCTGAATTCCAACATCTCCTAAGAACAAATAGTAAAGATAGACACTAATACATTTTGTTAAAGCCAAAAAGGAAAGAAGGAAGGAAGGAAGGAAGGAAGGAAGGAAGGAAGGAAGGAAGGAAGGAAGGAAGGAAGAACTCTCTTTTCATCAAGCACTGCTAGGAAAACTAGAAAGCAATTTGAAAGTATGAAAGTATCCCCCCAAAATGAGGAAGGATCCTCACTGAGTTTTGGTCTGTTGAAAATAGATATTTGCCCTAATCAGAGATAGACTATAAACACAGAGTTTGTCCTAATCAGGGTCAAACTTGCCTTAAGAAAGAGCAAAACAAACTTAGTTAAACAAGCACAATTCTTGATATTTCTCTAAGTATCAGATTGTCTCAGGCATAACTGGGATCAGTGGAGGAGGAAGGGGGGGTCCCATCTAGCTAGCAAAGCCACAAAATGGAGTCTTATAGCTGAATTTATATAACTTTGACCATCAGAGGGCCTTATCTGAAATGTCACCTCAGGTTTGTTCAATCAAAAAAGTTGCAATCCCCCCAATTCAGAATAGGGCCTGGGGCAACTCAGGAAGAGGCTGGGGAACTCAGCATGGGACAGAGATGGAGGAAGCCTAACATCAGACATTCCAGGAATAGGAGTGCTATAACCCCAAAGATCTCTAAAGCAATGGAGCTAGAAAGTAAAGGCTTTCTTGATAGGATTAAGACTAGTCTTTGTTTTGTATACAATTGAGCCTTTCTCAAAGCACCCTTTTAAATTGCTAAATTGATCTCATTAAAGGTGACAAAGCAAAACACAAATGTTAAATAGTTTAAACAAAAATCCTCTGTGATAACAATCAGAGGCAACTCTGATATCCATAGAATAAATGAATTGAGGTTATTTTCTAAATTTTATAGTAAGAAGTGAGGAAAAAGGAACAGGAATAAAGGGATTTGACTCTAATTTTGTCAAACCAACATTGTAGGGAGTTTTGTCCATTTGACTCAAATAAGTTTTCATTAATTCACATGACCCAATAATCCTGGAAAACAATTCTTTATTAAACAAGAAAAGTGACTAACATCCTCATTCTCTTTTACCTACACATACTTAAACTGGGTTTATATTTAAATGCGTTTATGCATGTCTATACATGTTTTATGTGTTATAGACATGTACATTTCCTGCACATTGCATTGTTTATGTATGTTCACATATATGAGTTTGTATATATAAGGGTGCATATGATACAGATATAAATACCTGCTCATATGCATGCATACCCATATACACACACATGGATGTATGAACATATGCATGTGTGTATTTTTGCATACATGTATACCAAAATTCTTCAATTCCAATCAAAATATTTTTAATGCTTTGGAGGGAAGGTAGTAAAAATTTGAATAAATTGTAGATGTTGATCATTTGAGGAATGGTTCAAAAAATTCTGATGCATATTTATTATACTGCTGTGGTTATCCTTGCTAGAAACCAAATCTTTTGACCTTTCATAATTTACTATCCATTGTACTCTTTATAGTTGCAGTTTTCTGTGCACAGGAACCTACACCAGCTCTTTCTGCTTCCATATCCTCATGTATTTACTGAGAAGATGGACATCATTTCCTCTGAATTCTCTTTCCTCCTCTACTCTGAATTTCAAAACCTCTTAACACTGTTAATTTCTTTACTTCTTGATAAAGAAGTTATTTTTCTCCCTACCAAGGCCAGCTCCTCATTTTGTTTTGAATGACTGAGTACTGTAGCTTTTCCTAGGTTTTTCTGAAAACATTCCTTCCTTCATTTCTTGTAGCACACTTTTATTACTTTACATACATACGCCATAATTTGTTTAGTTATTCCCCAATTGATGGGTAGCCCCTTAGTTTCCAATGTTTTGTGACCACAAAACTAAAACAAAATAGTATTGCTGGGTCAAAGAGTATGCACAGTTCAATAAGTTTTGGGGTATTGCTCTGAACTACTTCCCATAATGGTGAGACTAGTGCATAGCTTCACCTACAATATTTTACTGGATCTGTTTTCTCACAAACCTTCTAGCATTTTTCATTTTTCATTTCTGTCCTATATGGTGGGGGTGAGGTGGTACTTAAGACAGCTGTTTTTCAGTTGCTTTTCTTTAATTATAGTGACTTAGAACATTTTTTCATTCATATAGCTTTGGATAATTGTATTTTTTTCTCTGAAGATTGTTTATTCATGTCCATGAATCATTTTACATTTGGGGAGTGGATTTTATTATTTTAAATTTAAAATGAGATTTTTATCAGAGAAACTTAACTGCAAAAGATTTTTTGACCACTTTATCATTTTTCTTCTAAATTTAGCTATATCTTGGAGCGGCTAGGTGGTGCAGTGGATAGAGTACTGGCCCTAGAGTCAGGAGTACCTGAGTTAAAATCTGGCCTCAGACACTTTATAATTACCTAGCCGTGTGGCCTTGGGCAAGCCACTTAACCCCACTGCTTTGCAAAAACCTAAAAAAATAATAATAATAAAATAAATAAATTTAGCTACATCAGTTTCATTTTTGCCAAATATATATACTTTTTTAATTTTATATAATCAAAATTATCAGCTTCATCTCCTATTAAGCTCTCTTGTCTCTTGTTGGTCATAAAATCTTCCCATATCCATAGATCTGACAGGCAATTGCTTCCATACTCCATGAATTTGTTTCCTGATGTAACTTTTTATTTTAAATCATGTAGCTGTTTGAACTTACCTTGATATTTGTCATGATATGTAAATCTGATTTTCAGGAAAACTTTCCAGTTTGACAAAAAAATTGTTGCATAAGGTGTTCTGATCCCAATAACTGGTATCTTTGGATTTATCAAATTCCAGGTTTCTGTGCCCATTTGATTCTGAATGATTTGTATCTAGTCTGTTCAAAGAATGTACCTCTTTTTTTCTTACAAAAAACAATTTGTTTAATTATTGCAACTTTGTAGTATGAGATCTATACTGCTAAACTCTTTGTCCATTTTTAGTTGATTATCTTGATATTCTTGACATTTTTTATTAGTTGTGAGGAATTTTGTTATTTTTATAGCTCAGTTAAGTAGTACTTTGGCAATTTGGTATGACTGAATAAGTAAATAAATTAGCTTAGGGAAAGTACAATTATTTCATATTGGCTCATATCAGCCTACCTAATGAACAATCCATATTTGTGCAATTATTTATTTGTTTTTATTTTTATGGAGGAATTTACAATTATGTTAACCTAGTTTCTGTGAATATCTTGGGAGGTAGGTTCCTGAGTATTTTATATTGTCCATTTATATTAAGTAGAATTTCTCATTCTCCCTCTTCCTGTTGAATTTTGCTATTAATGAACAGAAATACTAATGATTTGAATGGACTTATTTTAAATTTTGCAAATTTGTTGAAGTTATCTTTTTGATTAGTTTTTTAGTTGACTTTGTAGAATTCTCTAAGTAAACAATTAAATTACCTACAAAAAGTGAGTTTTATTGACTCATTGCCCATAGATTCAATTTCTTTGTACTGCTATAACCAGCATGTCTAGTACAATATTGAATTAAAAAAATGATAATGGATATCCCTGCTTCAACTTTGGTCTTATTGGAAAGGCTTTTAACTCAACCCCATTAGAAACACTGCTTGCTCTTGCTTGTAGATAGAAACTATTTATTATTTTAAGGAAAACTTCATTTATTTCATGTGTGTGTGTGTATTTATCGGAATTGGTGCTATATTTTGTCAAAAGCTTTTTCTAAATCTACTGAATTAATCACATTTTTGTCTTTGTTACCAATATGATCAATTATGCTTATAATTTTCTAAATCTGAACCTGCCCTACATTCTGAGTATAAATATAATCTGGTTGAAGTAAATATAGGTCAAAAGAGCTTTTCGCTGTACTCTCCTTGCTAATATTTTATTTAAAAATGTTTGCATCAATATTCAATAAGGACACTGACCTACAGTTTTCCTTCCCTGTTTTCATTCTCTCTGGTTTAGATATTAAAAGCATATTTGAAATCAAAGAAAAAGATTTACTAGGGTACTTTTTAAACCCATTTTTCTACCATTTTATGTCATATTATAATTAATTGTTCTTTAAATGTTTGGTAGAATTCACTTGTAAAGCCATCTGGTCTTATTTTTTTTTCTTTCTTTCAAAATTCAATTATGGTTTTTAAATTTATTTTTCTATCCAAATTTTCTGTTTTTGTCTTGGTTACTACCATACTTATATTCATTCAGGTTCACAACCTCAAAGTCTTGCTTTTTCCCCCTCTTCCTACTTACCTTCACATTACCACTAAGTTGCATTTTTAAAAATGCTAACTCACACTTTTTGTTTGTTTATTTCTAATTGCATGGGAGGGGTTGCAATTTCAGACAATTTCTATGATGATTATGAATCTAAATATAATTCTTAATATAGCACCATTACTTAAAAAAAGGACAAGATATCTCCCTGAAATTTTTTTTTTTAATGAACTGATTTAACTTCAGGCTGTAATCTGAAGAATTATAGGTGACTTTTTAATGCTTTTATTCCAATGGAATGATCATTACTTAAATATCAGAACACTTGGTTTCCCAGTTTGAATCTCCCACTATTAGACTATAGGAAGTCATTGAGTCTTTCTGTATTTTATTTTCATCCTTTGTACATTGGGGAGATCAGACTAGATTGTTTTGAAATCCTTTTTGTTTTAACATTGCATAGTCTGCTTGCCCTTCTTTAATGTTCTGTATCTTATTCAAAGGTTATCCAATTTTCTAGAATTTTATATTCTAAAGTTGCTTCTGACTATAGCATTTTATGATATAAATTCTATTTTTATA
This sequence comes from Macrotis lagotis, assembly GCF_037893015.1. NCBI lineage: Eukaryota > Metazoa > Chordata > Mammalia > Peramelemorphia > Peramelidae > Macrotis > Macrotis lagotis. Next base: position 209,316,709 of record NC_133660.1, on the reverse strand, counting down.
TGCCCTCTGGTAATTATTAATGATAAACATCATACATGCTTAAGTAACATTTTCATTAGTATACAATGCAAAATTCAAATGAGCTTTGTTTCTGCTTATTGTTTAAAAAAAAACCCTTGTGACTCTTTGTAGCACAAGGACCTGCAATTTTTCCTTCAAGATGATTTAATGTATTATCTGTGGTAAATGAGATCTTTCCATTAATATATTATCCAAAGTGTGTATCTGCTAATTTTCTATCAACATTTTATTTCAGCAAACACATTAACTCTTTCCTGCTACTAGTATAAATTCTTGACATTTTTGTGCCACTTCCTAAGTAGTATTCTTGGTGGTCTGAACAGTATAATATGTCATTATTTTACCACCCCTCTCTCTGATCCTCAATTTGTTCCTCAGTAAAATCAGAGGTTTGAACTCAAGGTAGCAACTTGTAACTGGACTCAGGAAGTTCAACACTTACTGGTTGTATGACCCTGGGTAAAGTATTTAACCCTGTCTGCCTCAGTTTCTTTATCTGAAAAATGAAGATACTAATAACACCTGCCTCCTAGAATTGTTCTGAGTAACAAATGAGATAATAATAGTAGAACACTTAGCACAATGCCAGATACTAAACACTATTTAAATGTTCATTATTATTTTGAGGACAACTAAGTGGTGCAATGGACTGCACACTGGACTTGAAGTCAGGAAAGCCCAACTTTAGTCACCTAAAAGCTTTATGATCCTAGGCAAGTCATTTAACCTTGTTTGCCTCAGTTTCCTCATCTGTAAAATAAGACAGAGAAGGAAATGTCCAACCAGTCCATTATTTTGCCAAGAAAATGCTATTTGGGGTCATGAATAGCTAAAACAACTATTCTTATTATTTCTTGTCAGTAATTGTGGGAAACACTGGGGATAGAAAGGAAGAAGTGAAAAGATAACTTTCCCCAAGGAAATTACATTTGAAATAAAAGAATACAACATTTAAGACAGAACAAAATTTGTATTATACATGAGATTATGGTGCAAAACTAGAGAAGCAATGATGCCCCACAAAAATGAAGTGAAAGTTTTCCTATCAGAATAGAGTAACTTACAAGTTTTAGTCATTCAAAAACAAAATGGGTTCTTTAAGGAAGTAGGTTCTCATCATTAGTGATTTTCAATGATGGTTTTTGGATAGTGGTATAGAGAAGTAGGTGATGATCAAAGAGAAGTAGTGTAATATGGTGAAATAATTAATGAATTTGTAGTCATGTATCATGGGTTCAAATCCCACAGTTACCACTTACTAACTGTGACCTTTGGAAAGTCACTCATAAAATAAGGGGTTAAATTGCATAGTACTGAATGCCTAGTCCTATGTTCTGTGATCCCATGATGACTTTTCAGTTGTTAAGTTTTGCAAAAGTCTATTGAATTTTTTGCTTGACTTCTGAGAATATAGGATACTGACTAGATGTAGGAAAATGTTATGCTTTCATTCCCATTGGAAATCCTAGTAAACTAGACTGAAAGAGAGAAAGTGCTGTGGAATGGTAGTGATGGTGATATCAATGAATTATTTTATAAAATGTTCAGTGGAATACATACATATGGAATATATACATATCAATATATGCTGTCTACACACATATATGTATTAGAATGAAAGACTTTGTGGATAGAGCACCAGTCTTGGAGTCAGGAGTACCTGGGTTCAAAACTGGTCTCAGACACTTAATAATTACCTAGCTGTGTGGCCTTGGGCAAGCCACTTAACCCCATTTGCCTTGCAAAATAACAAAACCTAAAAAAATAAAAAAAAAAGAATGAAAGACTTCCATTGTGTAAGAAGTGAGGGAAATATGCTTTCAGAGTCATGGAATCACTTATGTGTACTGATATAAAATGAATGAAACAATCATAAGAACAATTTATATCGAAGTATTAAATATGATGAAAACAAAAAATTTTAAAAAACTTCAAAACTCTTATGTGTTTTCCTGATTCCAGAACACAGGTAAATCTTTCTGTAGTAATAAAATCAATGCTGACAAAATTAGAAGGAAAGCAGAAAGCTGGGGAAAAATCTTCACAGCTAGTAGTTCTGATAAAGGTCTGATTCCTAAAATATATAGAGAATTGCATTAAATTTATGAGAATACAAGTCATTACCCATTTGATAAATGGTAAAAGAATATAATGTTTTCTTCTAATGAAGAAATTAAGCTATATGTAATCATAAGAAAAAATGCTCCAAATCATTATTGATTCGAGAAATAAAAAAATTAAAACAACAATGATGTTTCACACTTCACACTTATCAGATTGACTAAGATAAGAAAAATGGAAAATGATCAATGTTGGAGAGATTGTGGGAAAATTGGGCCATTGATGTATTGATGGTGGAATCCAACCAATCTGGAGAGTAATGTGGAACTATGCCCAAAAAGCAATAAAAAGTTCATTCTCTTTGACCTAGCAATTCCAATTCTAGACCCATCCAAATATTCTTAAGCAGCTCTTTTTTGGAGTGGCAAAGAATTGGAAACTGAGGGGGTGTCCATCAATTGGTAATGGCTGAACAAGTTATGATATGAATAGTATGGAATACTATTCTTTAAGAAACCGTAAATGGTCTAACTCCAGAGAAGCTTGGAATGACTTATGGGATATGATGTTGAGCAAAAGGAATAGAACCAAGAGAACAATGTACACATCAACAACAATATTGTGAGATGAACATCCTTGAAAGAAGGAACTCCTCTCAGAAGTTCAGAGAGCTAGGGCAACTGTTTCAAACTGGCTATGGACTATGTTATTCCAATCCAGAGGAAGAAAAACAAAACTAAACAAAAAAAAAACCTTTTAGAATCTGTTGAACACCTTTTAAAAATTATCTCTTTTGCATTGCTTTCTCTTAATCCTAATTCCTCATATTGAAAATGACTAATCTGTAAACATGTTTATCAAAATATGTATGTAGAACACTAACCTGACTGTTGGATACTGAAGGGAGGGATTTGGGAAGGGAGGATGGAAGGATATTTTGTAACATAAAAATATACATGTGCATATGAATGCAGGAATAAATAAATAAAGTGGGTAAATAATTAAAAAGACTGCTAAATAAAAACACTGTCCACCCAATGTCTATTTCTCATGACAGAGATAATGGGCTAACATACTGAATCTTTTTAAAAAATGCATTTAGGAAGTAACTAATATGAGAATATGCTTTGCTTGACTGTACCTATGTAATATGGGAATTCTATAAATCTCCTTTTTTAATAGAATGGGGAGGGAGTGGTCAAAGAAAACAGTAAATGATTGATAATTGAAAAAAAATAATTTTAAAAAGCACAAGGGAGGAAGAGATTTATTTTCACTGATGAAACAGTGCAAACAATTATTTGCAGTGGATGGTTAGGGAATCATTTGGGTTTTTTGGATCAAGAGAAGTGATTAGAACAGGGCTATGCAATGGGAAGATTCATCTACTCTGTGTTCTAAAGATTCCAAAACAAAAATGAAACAGTGCCATATTTATTGGATAATAGCATGTATGGAAGCAAAGAAGATGAGATCAATTGCTGAGGAAATATTATAATACTCAAGGAGTGAGGTGATAAGTCTCAACTAACATAGAAAGAGTGGTCATAATGATAGGAAACAAACAGAAATTTTCCTATTGTGGGAAAAAAGAAGCAAAAACAAAATATAACTGAGTGATTAGTTGCATATTGGTGAAAGAGAGATAGAAAATAAAATGAGTCATAATCATGGATATGAAGCTTATAGATTTAGAATTAGAAGGAACCTCCAAAGCCAGGTCATTCAACACCATTTTGTTGTTGTTTGTCCTTCATTCTTGAAGAAAACTATGACATCAGGGAAGTGACAGGATACTGTGCTATGTCACCAGCCTCACTTTCTCCTCTAGAGCCATTTCAGTCCAGTGGCCAGATATGGATCAGGACAAATGGAGATGGCCCTGGTGCAAGGCAGTCAAGGTTAAGTGACTTGCTCAAGGTCACACAGCTAGATAGTGTCAAGTGTCTGAAAGTGAATTTGAACTCAGGCCCTCTTAACTTCAGGGCCAGTGCTCTATCCACTATGCCAATTCCATTTTACAGATGCCCCAATTCCATTTTACAACTAAGAAAACTGAAGTCCAGGAAGTTAAGTTGCATATAATAGAGACAAGATTTGAACCCAAATATCAGATTCAATATTTTCCCGCATACCAAACTGATTTCTCTGTCTCCTGATTTTTTAATTCAGGAGTTTGGAATCTCTGCTTTTAGGACAGCTAGGGGATTCAGCAATTTTACTTTTCTCTGAAATATTCTTATGTTAGGTTTAAGGGTGAGATTCCTTTAAACTGCTGAATTATATTGGGAAGTGGCTTTGCTCTCTCACAAGGAGCTATTTTTAGGGAGCATGAATAATTACACGAGATGGCTGTTTAAATCTGCTGGCATTGTTTCTACTGTAAATGTATTGTTTAGAGCCACATTTTTGTTAGAATTTTAAAGAGAGCACCAAGTTACAGGAGTTCTCACATCTATCATGGATCCCTTTTGTCACCCTGTTTCAAAGCCTCTTCTATGAGGAGGTTATGAAGCTGCTGATCTGAAAGCTTCCTAATAAATTATCTGGGCATTACTACTTGCCCAAGAATACAATCTTTAACTTCGGATTGTTGTTAGTCTGGGATGTATAAAAGAGAGCCACTTATTCTATGATTGCCTTGATTTAATCCTCCATGATTTGCTAAAATTACCCATTTCAACTGACACGTCATTTTCTGTAGCAATTGAAAGAGAGGATTTTTTTTTTTAATGCTCCCATTCTCTATGCCCTATCTGCTTAGTAAACTGTAGAGAAAAGCTCCTTCTCCAGAAGTTGTTCCACACTTTGTATGGGGGCAAGGAAATGCAATTTCATTTGTTATTTCCTTCTAAAACCTAACATAAATGGATCAAAAGAAAGTGAATTCAGATGCCTCCTCTATTTATTTCAGTGGTGAAAAAGTCCTATAACTAAGTGGAAGGATTATATACAAGAATCATTCTCAGTACATGCTAAGTGTCATGTTGGGAGGGCTCTCCATGGTGCTGGATAGTGTCTAGTGAAAGGGCAGTGTAGCAGAGACCCAGTGGCATGAGACTGATATTGTAGTCTTCACTCTTTCACTGACCTTATGATGTGACTTCTTCCATTCAGGTTTCATTTCTGCTACTGAAAAGGGAAGGAACTGGAAGAGATCAGTTCTGATATCCCTTTGAGTTTTAAGTGAAGTGATTCTGGAAGTTGCTTCAGCTCTCTGTGCCTCAGTCTCTCTAACAGAAGGTTAGAAACTGAAAGTTAGATGGTGATGTTTCCTCTCAGGAATCAGCTTTATTTGCACCTCCTTTCACTGTTCCCCCCCACCTCCATGCCAAACAAAATCACTGAAGGTTAGAAACTAGAATTTAGATGGTGATAAGTTTTGTCCTTTGATTTTGATGCAGACCATGACATGAGGGAGATAATGGTATGACAAATCGTGAACTGGATTTGAGTGAGGGGGTGCTGTGCTAAGTCATCAGTCTCACTTTCTCCTCCAGTGTCACCTGGGTCCAGTGGCCAGATAGGAACAAGGACAGTGGGAAGATAGCCCTGGAAGTGAGGCAATCACTGTTAAGTGACTTACCCAAGGTCACACAAGTAGTAAGTTTTTGAGATTTGATTTGAACTCAGATCCTCCTGATTTCAGGACCGGTTCTCACTTACTTTGCCATCTGGTTGCCCCTATGATAGTTTATCAAAGGATGTTATAGAGGGGACAATAATTCAGGTAGAAGTTGGGATGAATGACATTTTGGATCTCTTCTCACCTCTAAAGTCTCTTCCAGGTCTCAATCCTGACTCTTCATTATTTTGTAGACATCTGCTGATGTCAGAAACCTTGTTTAGAATCACAAGTCCTGAAGGAAGCAGGAAAAGAAACAAAGTTTAGAATCATGATAATTTGTCACAAGGACCCTGAATTTTACACAGTAGAAGAGGGAGAGCTCTTTTTTGTGTCCATGCAAATAATTTTTAGGAGCTGATCTGAAATAGCTAAATATAGTAGCAGCATAGAGATGTCACAGCTGATAGTGAGGGCATAAGGAATTCATTATTTAAAAAAAAAGACCAATAGAAAAAAGGGTATGAAGATTTACAAATAAACAGAAATGCTTACATATATGCATACATAAATGTGTACATATTTGTGGATATATGTGTATATATTTGGAGAAGTAACAATGAAATCATACATACATATATCTATATATGTATATGTATCTGTATGTGTGGAGGAAGCGGAAAAGAGAGAGAGAGAAAGACAATCAGAATCAGAGAATCAGGGAGACAGAGAAACAAGGAGAAAGATAGAAATGACTACAAACAGTTGATGGTTTATATGTTATAGAATTAATCCTGGAGTTAGAAATATCTGAGTTCAAATCTGGTGTCAGATATACACTAGTTGTGTGACTCTGAGCTTGTCATTTAGCTTTTGTTTGCCTCAGTTTATTCAATTGTAAAATGAGGACCATAATAGTTTTACTCCCTAATGTTTTTGAGAGAATCAAATGAGATAAGTGTTAAGTACTTTATATAGTGTCTGGCACATAGAAAGGGCTATAAAAATGTCAGCTTCTGCCATTAGCTATTATATGTGCATTACATGACAATATTTATTTTATATATATGGAAACAGATATATGATTTTAAATGCCACATTTGGGGAGCACTTAGCTCCATTATCTTCTTTATAGTGTAGGGGGTGAAAAATGAAATAACTGAGGAAACAAAGGCTTTACCTTCACAGCATATCAATTTATTAAGCCTTGCATGCTAGTTGCCCAACAAACTGGCACCAAACCTCTTCAGCTTAATCCTGGATGCCAAATATAGGAAGAAGTTGACTTTTCTACATTAAAAACAATTAGTCAAATAAAGCCAACTTGTTAAAGGAAATAATACAGTATGAGGTAATATGATTTCTAATTGAATGAAAGATTAAGGACTTTCCAAGTTGCTTGGGGAAGAACAAGCAATTCAAAAAATTAGACATATTTCACTCCCTGTGAAGTGTCTGTGAACAATCAAATGAACATGGAAACAACAACTAATTAATCAGTATAGTATCAGTTTTAAAATAAGACATATAAAATGTTTGAGATGCATATTTGTGTGAGAAAACTCATTGTATCTTTCTGTGGATCCGACTGGGTTTCTGGTCAGTGTAACCTAAGTCCTTGGTGAAGTGTCTCTAAGAATCTGGGAAAGGTGATCCAGTTTCCCAGTCCCACAAGGCTAGATTCAAGCTATGCAATCAGGCTTTCTCCTCCTAATTTCTACAATTGAATAAACTTTTATCATAATATAAAACTTAGATTATCCATAATTGAATAGAAAGGGCACTGAGTTAGTTCCAGAATTGAGTCAAAAGATGGAATCAGTTGGGTATACTCAGTTCTCACAATTCACCACTTGCTGTCCAAAACTCCCTCGGTTTCCTCAATTTCCTTAGTACTTTGGCTATAATGTTCATACTAGAGACTCATGGTCACCATTCAAAAGTTTGATAAGATAAGCTAGGAAGTATGTGAATGTTGAGACTTTTATGACAGGCCACTGAATTATACAACCCCCAATTGCTTATTTGGGGCTAGTCATGGATTTATCATTACAATTTTAACTATAATAATAATAATAATAATAATAATAATAATAATAATAATAATAAATAATAATAGTAATCTCTACCATAACTACCAATCCTTCTCTGACATAGTATCTACTACCTTTTCTCCTAACCACCCAATGTTTAATTACCTTTTATTTTTTTGAGGCAATGTGAAATAGTGGATTGTGATGGCCTTGGGGTCAGGAAGACCTGAGCTCAAATCTTATTATAGATGAAATGAAGGAGTTGGACTCTAAGGTAACTTCCAGCTCCAAATCTATGATCCTATAAGCATTCTATTAAATCACAGTGCAAATGTTGATAGATACATTTGTTACCCCCATTAGATTATTATTTCATTTTCTGCATTTCTAACTCCAACACTTAACATAGTGTTTTGTATACAGAAGTGCTTGATAAATGCATGCTAATTGATTGGCTAAATAAATATTTACCACTGAATACAGATGGGCTTGTTACCTTATTGACTTTCAGGTCAAATATTTTAATGATTTTTAGATCCCTCTCAGAAATCAGCTTTTATTTGCACCTCCTTCCATGGTTCTCCCCATGCACATACAGCCAAAAGCACTATTTTATGAGGTATCTCCTAGTGTACTTTGATTACATTTGCTTAGGTGTATATAAGTAATATCATAAAGGAGCAGAGTTTCCTAACCAGGTGTGGTGAACTATTTTAAACTATGGTTCCCTTTAAAATGCAATGCATCATATTTTAATAATTTAAAAATATTATCATTAGGAGTTTGTAGATTTCATCTGAATACCCATTGTATGCAAGCCATACAAATAAGCTATGGATCTACCTCTCAATTTAGAGTATGTCACTCAAGTAACAAGGGAAATCAACAGCTCCTTTGGGACAGGTGAATTAAATGTTCAACATAATTGAGGAGGGTGTTTAGCAGAGACAACTTAAGAAGTCAGAAGAATAATTACTATTGTTGAAATATGTAAGGTTGGCTACAAACTAGTTGCCTTTGGAATTACATTAGATCTGATCTATAGAAATCCTCTGCACAAAGAGGAAGATGCTTGTGCAAATGCATTCTGTACCCTGTGTTAGTATATCCTTTAATCTTCTCTTAAATATAAATCAATCTGTTTTTCTCATTGAATCCCCCATTTGTTGTAGGGTGAGACAAATGCTATACCTTCATATAAATCCTACAGGCTTCTTATAATTTGAGCGGTTCTTAGTACCTGTCTCAGAGTGAGATCATCAGAAGGAGGGGAATTTGAGATGGAATGGTCCTTCAGCTATGGTATAGGTTTACCATCTGATAAAGAAATTGATTTAAGAACATGTTCAGTACACTGAGATGTTTGAGACTCCAAGGTTGTTCATATTTTGAGTTCTGCCAGAGTAAGATCCTGTATTAATTGATCTTTGTCTCTCCCCCTGCTATGGCTTGGCATGTAACAAGTACTTAATAAATTTGTGAAGTTGAAATTTAAAATTTTACTTGTCTTTACAATACTTGTTTTGCAGTCAGACTGGATTGCCAATGCCTTTAGAGCCCATTCTCTTCTTCCTGATCTCTGTCTCCTTGAAATATGTCACAGAAATAATTCAAAAAATAATAGGGTGGAAAAATCAAGTTGCTGGAGATTGACTTGTATAATGCATAATTCAGTGAATCAAATGCTTCTAAATCCAAGATGTTTTCTCCTATGACATATTACATGGTCTGGCCTGATAACAATATATTTTAACTAGGATCCTAGGGCTATGAAGTGTATGCATTTGGAGGTGTTCATCTGTCTATTGAACTCTCCTTGATCTCTGTCTCTACCAGTTTTTCCTCATAAACTGGACTTAGCTCACATTATTTCAGTACTGTATTCTCTATCAGTGTCTAATGTTTCTGGTCCTTGAAACTCTCCCAAATATACCTAACTTCCTAGTGACCTGGCAAGAACACTGATCCTATCCCAAGTAGTTAAAATCTATAGAATGACTCGAGAATCTAAAGCAGACATAGTTTAGCTTTAGGTCTTCTAACAGTCCCATTTGTTGTTATTGTTATTGTTATTACATGAAACTATACAGAGTTGCCAGAAGCCATACTAAAGATTTTACCTTGAAGTAGATTGTCATTTATTTTACATATAGTTTGGTAGGGTAGCATGCCTATGAGGAATTGGTGGCAGAGATTTTAGTGGAATTCCTCCTGCCCTCTGGGAACACTTTCTGACATAGCATGACTGTTTACCATGCTAAGTGCAGAGAGTAGCTAAATTAGTGTTATATTTTTAGCCTTAGGAATGAATTGGATTCTTTTTATCTTTTGTTATTAGTAAAGTCATTTTTATTGCATTGTATGGCTCATGAATATCTTATTGCATTTTATACTTGTTTCAATCACTGGAATGACATGGGTGAGTCCTGCCTCATAATATTTGCTTTGACCCCATTGTTTTGTTCTGTGCCTGCCAGAGAAGGAACCTGATAAATTCTTGTTGACTAACTGGTAAAACATTTAATACACTTTGATGATTTATTGCTTGCTATCCCATTCATTCTCCTGAGTGATGCTATTTATTTATTTTTGGAATAATGGAATGGATAATTTAAGTGGTCTGTGAAATGTTTTGTGTTAATGTGTCTACAACTTGAAAAAAATGGAAGGAAATCCATTCTTTTCCTAGATTTTAAAGGTCATTTGAGGAGTGAAACAAGAACAGCAGGGGAAAAATCGGGGAAAATCAAGAAAAGTTCTCAGAGAGGTAACATTTGTGTTGAGCTTGAGAGAAACTAATGCGTTAAAATGGTAAAGGTAAGAAAGAAGCACATTTTTTGCATGACAAACATCCTTCCTACTTGGTAAATGATCTGTGGGTATTCAGACTAAAGAAAACAGGTAAGAATGTCTGGGAAAGTATCTAATGTTTTTGAAATTATTTCATATTCATAAAGGATTAGATTTCTTCTCCTTGGTCCTGGACAGCAGCTAGGATATATGTGTGGAATTTCTAGATGTTCATTTTGGTCATATATAGTAAAAGAAGACAAGTTGCCAAAAGTTAAGAGGTTTTCTGTCTTTGCAGGTGGAAGGAAACCTGTCTGATCTATCAGTTGTGAATATTTCTATTCAGAAATCTTTCCTACTTTTACATGTTTCATTTCTAGAAGGAAAGAAGTGGGAGTGGTGTTCTAGATTGGGGGGGGGAAGGTTCAGACAAGGGTGGAGATTTAGATTTATATGATGTGTTTGGAACAGGCTGAGAAGGCATACCAAGAAGTACAGAGAAAAGGAAAGGATTTATTTATAATACATATTCTTCAGAGTGGATTTACTTTAGTTATTTTTGGCACCACACTCAGAGGATTGACTTGTCAGAGTAGTTTTCTATAAGATTAGTAAAGAGAAACTTATCTAGGTCAAAAGGTAGTATAATAAGCTGTAGATTTGTGTACCACTTTAGACCTCAAATGTGGTCAAAATACAAACTGAAAAGGTGCAGTGAAACAACTTAAACTAAGAAGTTCTGAAAGAATTTATAATTTATAGTTGACTATGACAAATACAATTTGTCACTAGTCAAAGAGTTGTTCTCCCCATTAATGTTTTTTAAATCCAAAATGTCCAATAAATAACTTGACTCTATTGAATGGGCAGATAATCCTTTAGTTTATTTTCTTCCTTCAAATCCTTTCCTCCATTTCTGCTACTATGCCTAGGAAACCATTCTCCATGTAGACATGAAACACTTGGAAACTGTGGAATTGTTGAACTGTACTGGGGAAGTTAAGAACCCAAGGCCTCTTTTTGCCTTAAGTGCTCTTATCCCTGTTACCTCTCCTGGCAGATTCTGCCATCAGTAGAAATTAGAAGTTTGCACTCATGAGTATTCCTAGGAACTATGTTTCTCTGTCTCTGGAAACTTGTTATGTAAGATGTAGTCTAATGCCATGTCTGGTACCATGTCCACTTATCTTGATCTCTTGTCAGTGTTCCAAGAATTCCATCTCCCAATGCTCTTTCTACTAGAAGATACACTTTCTACTAGAAGATTCAAATGAATTTGTCCTTTCAGACAGGGTTTTAGGTATTTTGTGTGCTTCTCCTTTGTCCTTTGGGTGGTCTTCAATCTTTCTCCACTTGCCCATCATTTCTGACTCCCTGTCTTTATCAAATTATCTATGATTGACATAAATTGATAACTGTATTTTCTAGGTGTGGTGTGATGATAAGTGTTTAACAACTTGATCTCCAGAAAAATACTAACAAAAGCCACCCTCCCACCTCAAATTTGTAAGAAACTGTTATTTAAACCTCATTGTTAACATTGTCTCAATTATTTTCTTAAATATGGACAATACAAAAAACAACTAATCAATCCAATTTATGGTATTTGTCAGTTTTTGAGGTTTAAATGCACATACTGAAAATTTTACAATCAACAATATTAGCTGGGTATTGCACTGGCTCCAGGGAACCGGTTTACAGGTTGTCCACCCAACTATCTATCATACTACAGCCAAAATCAACAATATTAGCTGGGTATTGCACTGGCTCCGGGGAATCAGTTTACAGGTTGTCCACCCAACTATCTATCATACTACAGCCAAAATCATTCTAGGCTGAACTCTTTTAAGCAATTATGGTTCTCATTTAGGGGACTCTGTGGCCTGCTGTGGCCTGATAAAATCAATGTAACATACTCAAATAGAATTATCTACAGGAGTTCACAATCTATTACAATAAATTTTTTACATTTGGGTACTATTATTTTTTCTCTAAGACACTGAAAGGTGTATTTGTCAACTATATGTTTCTCATATATATAGAACGTTGGGGACTGTCATGGAGTCTAAATGTGGTGGTCATGCTGTCTTGAAAACAAAAACGTAGTTTTATAAGTTTTAATACTTCAAAATTTTTCTTCTATTATTGTCTTTCTGATTTCCGAAATGTGCTTAAGGTTATCTAAAAAGAACTAATTCCTCTCTATACCTTTCAATAAATTATAAACCACAAAACCAGTCTTTTATATCTATCTATCTATCTATCTATCTATCTATCTATCTATCTATCTATCTATCTAATCTATCTATACACAAGACAGAAGAATATGATTACAAGATTTGTTGAACACCTGTTCTCACACTTAAGATACTATATGTATTTTGAGAAGTGAACATTCTTTCCTATTAGCATTCTATGACTTTGTAGGGTCTTTTACAGTAAGTATTCATCTGTTTATTTAATAACTGTTCTTTCACTAGAAAAACTTGATGAACTAGAATGACTTTTTAATAAGACATTCCTTACTTATGAGTAAAATAATCAATATTTAGGGGATTTTTTTTAAAACATGTATTAGTCTGACAGTCCAGAACAACTTTTGCTCCACTTTGTTCTCTGTAGAGGATAAATATGCATGTTCACAAATAAGTTGTTTCATATCTTGAATATAAAAGAAGGTAAAGGTATATATTATCTATCATAAAGTATCCACCAAATCTTGGAAGGACAAAGTTTTCTTAGGACCCAAGTTGATTCTATTCTCAGTTACTTGAATTAACTCTCATATTCTATTAAAAATAAGTATTTAATTTTATTCTGAAAATTAAAAAAGCACCAACTAGAATATTTCTATATATGCGACAGAAAAGCAAAAAGGATGATAGATAACTCTAAATTATTTTAGATTTACCTTTCCCATTTTACTATAATAAATTCAACCTTTAGCTTCCAGCATTCTTCTACTTGTCTTTACTTCATTTGGGCTTTTCTTCTGTCCTCTACAATTTTTCAAAATGCCATTAGCCATCTTTTCCTTTTCTTTCTTTATTTTTCACTTTGGCTATCCTAATACTATCTTTTGTTCTTATCCCACCCACAGTAGTAGAAAAGAAAGAAAAGAGAAAAAAACAAAGTTCTTTATTTGCTTAAAAAAGCATATGTATAGTACATATAACAAAATCTTTCATTTTCTATGTCTGAAAGTATATTTCTTATCCTATAGTCTGTAAAAGATATTTACAATTCTCTGTAAAAGATATAGGTAAATCACTTCATCATTAGTCTTCTGGAATTGTGGACTGGTCATTGTATTGATTGGAGTTCTCAGGATTTTTTAAGTTGTTTTTCTTTATACTGTTATTGTATAAATTATTCTCCCAATTCTGTTCAGTTCATTCTGTGTCAGTTTAAATGTTACCCTTAAAACATCTCTTTCATCATTTCCTATGGATCAAAAATATTCGTTATATCTATCTATCTATCTATCTATCTATATATATAATAAAATATGTATATACATATATATATAATAAAACATGTATATACATATATATATATGCCATTTTCCAATTAATTCAGAGTTCTTTACTATTATAAATAGAAGTCATAAATATTAAGGTACAAAAATATTTTTTTCCCTTTTTCATTGATCACTTCCAGGATTATAGACTTAGCACTAGATTGAGAGGGGAGTAAAACTATGTAAACCTTTATGTTTTGAGGGTTTAGTTTCAGATTGTTTTTCCTAAATTCTATACAATTTCACAATTGCCTCAATAGCATTTTAGTGAGTCTGGTTTCCCTCAGTGTCTTCAACATTGGTGATTTTCCATTGTTATTTTTTCCAATCTGATGATTGTGAGGTGATTCTTTTAAGCTGTCCCTATTAGCTCTTCAAAAATAATACATCAACAATGTTCTGATCCACATTAGAGGAGCTTCGCACAAATTAGTCATTTAATAAATGGGCTTATTTTCCTCCTCCCTGCCTTTGTGAATTTGGTGTAGGGAGTTTTCTTACAGTAAGAAACCAGGGAGTTTCCAAAAGTCAAGAAATCATAAGTCTAAAAACCAATAGAAGCAAAATTCATGTAACCCAATGGTTATAATACAAATGTGATATGTGCTCCAAGAGAGCTATACAAAATTATTTCAAAAGTCAGAAGATAGAAAATAAAATGTGACTCCTGTCTCTTTAGACTTCTCTTTCCACTATACTATGGTTACCTTCTCAACCTGAAAGATTGCTTCACCTCTCTGTTTCCTTTTTCTGATGAATGTTTCCTTTTGGAAACAGTCTGATATTTGTTCTGATATTTAGGATGTTAAGAAATGAATGTTTTCCAGAACTCCAGTCTCTTCTGCCTCTCACTGCTAAAGGAAGAAACTTGGGGATTTGAAAGTTTAGTGATCTTTAGGAAAAAATGTAGTTCTTACATTTAAAAATCTCACAAACTCCTATAACTTTCTTATGACCATATTATCTCCTTCAAGTTAATAAATGATAGGATTTGAATTTTCAAAGAAAAATGGGAATAATTTTTTCCCCTGTAATTCCCCCAGAATTGAGAGACTGAGCTACACTGACCTTCACTGGACCTTGCTAGTTTTCTTTTTTCCATTTCATTTAAAAACTATTTAGAATACCTTCTCTGTAGCAAGCATCATTCTTAGTACTGTGTATAGAAGAATGAGAATAGCATGAAAACTCAAGAAGATTAAAATCTTATGGGAAAATTAAAATCATGATGTAATATCCCGAGAGAGAGAGAGAGAGAGAGAGAGAGAGAGAGAGAGAGAAGAGGGAGAGAATCAACTAAATGAGAAAAGTGGATAGAGTATTACACTTGTAGTCAAATTAATTTTTGCAAGGCAGTGGGGTTAAGTGGCTTGCCCAGGGCCACACAGCTAGGTAATTATTAAGTGTCTGAGGTCAGATTTGAACTCAGGTACTGCTTACTCCAGGGCTAGTGCTCTATCCACTGCACCACCTAGCCATCCATTGTATTCAAATCCTGTCTCAGAGACTTGCCTTCTGTGAGAGCCTGTGCAAGTCCCTTAACGAAGTTTGTCTCAGTTTCCTTACATGTAAAATGAACTGGAGAAGAAAATGGCAAATCAGTCTAGTATCTTTGCCAAGAAAACCACAATTGATGTCACGAAGAGTCAGGCATGACTGAAACAACTGAAAAACAGCAACCACAAAGTACACATATGGTTCAGCTGACACCTCCCCCCCTCCTTAGAAGCATTTCTAAAACCTTTTCATATTCCCTATGAAACTGCTGGATCTGTGTGCTGTGTGTGGGTTGGGAAGATTTAAAATTTCAGTAGCAGCCAATATAGCCAAGTCACTGTTTAGCTAATTGAATGCTTTCCCACTGCCTCTATGTTTTATTGAAGTTTTCAAGCTTTAAATGGATCCAGTTCTCTGGTCTTATCTTTGACATGTTCCTACACCTGAAGAGTCAGGTGTGGATTTATAGGTGAATAGCTAAAGAGATTCCTTAGCCATTAGTAGGCAGAGGGATCTGTTAACTATACTATTCTAACTCTGACTTCTCTGGGACTTTGCTATTATAAATGAATCACAGAATTTTGGTATGGGGAGAGAACTTAGAAAGAATTTACTGTCAAACCTTCATTTTATATAGAAAAGGAAACTGAGTCTCAAAAAGAGGAAATTATTTGATTAAGAGCCCATAAAAATTAATAGTACATCTTTGAAAAGAATTCAGGCCTCCTAATTTATGACTTTGTTTCCTGGATAGCAAGATTAGAGTTGTGTTCAAGTGACTTCCTCAGAGACCCCAGGAAATTTCCTTTATCTCTGTGAACATAGGGTTCCCCTATAAAAATTGAGGGTGTGGGGCTAATATACCTTTTTACCTCTAGGTCTATAAGTCTATATCCACAGAATGGACAGCAGTCTTTAAGTCAAACTAGACTTAAGAATAGGCCCATTAGAATTGTTAGGTGGCAATATGTGATAGTCTTCAAAAGGAAAATCCAACAAAAACCAAAAAAGAACACAATAACAACAACAAAATTGCTTATCCCCTAAACATAGTTCCCTATAACTCCAATATTAAAATATAATCCTAACATATTCCCTCTGGAAAATTTCTTTTCAGAATTTCAATGAATAATCATTACTATTATGTTAGTATATATTTATATACTTACTAATTTAGGGGCAGTTAGGTGGCAAAGTGGTTAGGTGACAGACTTGGAATCAGGAAGAGTCAGCTTCCCAAGTTCAAATTTGGCCTCAGACATTTATTAATTGTGTGAGCTTAGGCAAGTCATTTAACCCTATATACATTAGTTTTCTCATCTGTAATATGAGTTAGAGAAGGAAATATAAACCACTATAGTATATTTGCCAAAAAAATTCCAAATGGTGTCATAAGTGTCACACTAAAATGAAATAACTATACATCAATAATACTTACTAATCTACTGTCAGAAAATAGGATATAAAAGGTTGGTTCTTGTCCTTCATTATAGAAAAAAGAGCAAAATGACATCACTTTGTTAAAGATGAGCTATAACACTGTTCAACCTTACTTTGTAAAAGTTTTTTTATTCAAAAATAGACAATATATTTTGATTTGTCTTTTTATTGATAGCTCTCCCTTAACTAGTTTTCATTTAGCAAAGCTTATAGTAAATCAAATGGAAGCTACGTAAAATTGCCCTGCAAGCCACATTTTGGACAGTTCCGAGTTACTGTGTCTGATCAGATCAACATGAGCTCAGAATGCTTTACCACAGTTTGGGCACAAATAGTCCATGTGAACACTTGGTCTGCTTTCTCTAAACTTACTTATGTCATGTTTCCTTTGAGCTGCTTCAATTATGCCTTCTTCATAAAGCGCAACCTCCTCACTGATGAAGACACGACATACTGGCAGTCCTGTGCCAGTGTCTCCCATTCTGTTCAACAATTCTAAAATTCTTCAATGAGAATTTCAGGGTGTCCCAATGTTGTTTCTTCTGACCCCTTACTGAGCACTTGCCTAGTGTGAATTCTCCATAAGTTAGTCTTTTTGGCAAGTCTCTGGATAAGTCTAACAATGCATCCAGCCCATCGTAGTTGCATTCTTTGTAGTAATGTTGGAATGCTAGGCAGTTTAGTTCAAGAAAGGACCTCAGTGTCCTTCTCCTGCCAGGTGATCTTCAGAATCATCCTAAGACAATTTATTTATTTATTTGTTTGGTTATAAAAGAAAGATTTTATTTACTATGAATTTTACAATATTCCCCCAATCACGCTTCCCTCACCCCCCCCCCTCTGGAAGGAAGTCTGTCAGTCTTTACATTGTTTCCATGGTATACATTGATCTAAGTTGAATGTGATGAGAGAGAAATCATATCCTTAAGGACGAAAAATAAGGTATAAGAGATCGCAAAATTATATAGTAAGATAACTATTTTTTTTTAAATTAAAGGTAATAGACTTTGGTCTTTGTTCAAACTCCACAATACTTTCTTTGGACACAGATACTATTCTCCATCATAGATACCCCCAAATTTTACCCGAGTGTTGCAATGATAGAACTAACAAGTCCATTAAAGTTGATCATCACTCCAATGTTGCTCTTAGGATGTACAATGTTTTTCTTCTTCTGCTCATCTCACTCAACATTAGTTCATGCAAATCATTCCAGCTTTCATTGAATTCCCATCCCTCTTGGTTTCTAATAGAACAATAGTGTTCCATCACATACATAGACCACAGTTTATTAAGCCATTCCCCAATTGATGGACATTCACTTAATTTCCAATTCTTTGCCACCACAAACAGGGCTGCTATGAATATTTTTGTATAAGTGATGTTTTTACCCTTTTTTCATAATCCCATCAGGGTATAGACCAGTAGTGGTTGGTATTGCTGGATCAAAGGGTATGCACATTTTTGTTGCCCTTTGGGCGTAATTCCAAATTGCTCTCCAGAAAAGTTGAATGAGTTCACAGCTCCACTAACAATGCATTAGTGTCCTAGGTTTCCCACATCCCTTCAAACATTGATCATTGTCCTTTCTGGCCAGTCTGAGAGGTGTGAGGTAGTACCTCAGAGATGCTTTAATTAGCATTTCTATAATAATTTCCTCTTCATTTAACTTGGGCAACTTACATTTTTGTAAATATTCATCTATTTCACTTAGATTATCAAATTTATTGTCAAAGAGATGGGCTTAATAATTTTGAATCATTACTTTAATTTCTTCATCTTTGGTGGTGAGCTCACCTTTTTCATTTATGATATGAGTAATCTGGTTTTCTGCTTTCTCTTTTTTAAACAAATTGACCAAGGTTTATCAATTTTATTATTTTTTTTCAGAAAAACAACTGTTGGTTTTATTTATTATTTTAATAGTTTTCCTGCTTTTGATTTTATTAATTTTTCATTCAATTTTAAGAATTTCTAATTTGGTATTTTATTAGGAGTTTTAATTTGTTCTTTCTCCATTTTTAGTGGAATATTTATTTCATTGATTACCTCTTTCTCTAATTTAATCATGTAAGCATTTAAAGATATAACATATCCCCCAACTGCTCCCTAGAATTTATCCCATAGGTTTTGGTATGTTCTTTCATTATTCTTATTATCTGGGATGAAATAATTAATTCTTCCTATGGAAGTGATTCAGTTTCCTGACACGATGTTGGTAGACTGTCCAGGTTTCACAGGCATATAGCAATGAGGTCAGCATAATGGCTCTGTAGACCTTCTTTTTGGTATTCAATCTAATATCTCTTCTTTCCCATAATTTCTTCTGAAGGAGCCTAAATACTGAGCTAGCTCTGGCAATGCAAGTGTCAACCTCATTATCAATGTGTACCTTCTTGAAAGTGACACTGTTAAGGCAATTGAACTTGTCCACAGTATGCAAAATTTCTCCATTTTATCTAATCCGTGGTTCCACATATGGAGGGTGTGGGAACTGACTGATGGAGCACCTGTGTTTTCTTGTTTGTTAATTGTTAGACTAAAATTAGCATAAACAACAGAGAATTGACCCATGCTTTGTTGTATCTCAGCTTCAGAGGCTGCACTGAGTGCATGATCATCTACAAATGGAAGATCATGCACCAACACTACTTCCACTTTAGTCTTGGCTTGTAGTCTTTTAAAGTTGAAGAATTTGCCATCAGTCTGATAGTTATCCTTGAGGCTATGTTCATCCTCAGTGAAGGAATATGATAACATGTTTGAAAACATCATGCTAAAAATCTTGAGAGCATCATCATCCAGAACCCAGGCAAGCACACCATCCATGAGAGTGACTTGCAATACTGATGAACTTCTCCAGGCAACCACATTTTAACATAATTTTCCATAAACTCTCATGATGGACAGTATCAAAGATCTTGGTCAGATCTATAAGTGTTGTATGTGAACCTTTGTTTTTCTCCTGGCATTTTCCCTGGCATTGTCAGGCAGCAAGCACTAAATTGATTATTCCTTGACCCTTTCTAATGTCACACTGGCTCTCAGGGAGGTGACCAACCTCCAGGTAAAGGATCGGCCTATTGAGAAGCACTCTGACAAAAATCTTACCAGCAATGACTAAAAATAAAGAACTTTTTTTGTCTTGTGTGGATTGTAGAATCCCCACCTGCCATAGTAATCAGACCAGGGTTGGGTAAGTAGACAATTTTTAGAACACCCTTTCTAGCTCCTTCCTCACATCAGGAGCTTAAGAGTGCTATCCTTAAAAAGGCTGCTCAGTCCCCTGGAGGCTGCCGAATCCCACTGCTTCTTTTGGTGGGGAAATGACCCTTATGGCCTAGTTCTCCTGTGCAGGATTGTGACTACACATGTCTGTTGCCACAGGACTTTGAGATTAGAATGGTAAAGTGGTATGGGTAATGTCTTTTGTTTCATTTATAAATTAGAATTAAGTGATGCAGAGTTTCCCATAATCATAAGCCTCATTCTCTCTTCCAAAGTCAGTGTGATCCAATGACAAGGAGGAGTCAGGACATCTTATATTATTAAGATGCAATGCATGACCTTGGCATCTTCAGTGTCTAACCAGGCAAGTTTTCCACAGCATCTGCTTCAGCTTCTGTCATGACTGTTGGAACAAAATGTTCTCATCTGTCCATTCTACCAATGGAAGTGTTCACATGCTTGGGATAGACAACCTCCCCACCAATTCACCAATGAGTTTGAGACTTCCTTGGTTATGGTCAACCTAGTTTTGCACACCTGCCAAAAAGATTTACTGGGTATGGCCACTGTTCATGCTACAACTTTTTACCTACAGTGACTAAAAGTGAAGATCTCATACTGTGGGATCCCCACCTACTACACTCAGAAGCCTTAGGACAGAGAACACAGAGCTATTAGACTGGATGATTCAAGATCATTGAATCATTTGCTTTATGATGAAACTGATTTAAGTTAACTGAAAAGGTAAAGTAACTTATCTAACATTATACCATGACACCAAATTTGCCATCTTCTAATTTATCTCCCTTTATAAAGTATCATCCCCTGCTTAGGAAGATGGAGTACATATAATATATTTCAAGCATATTTTTGCATTGAATGACTGTGTTAACCACAAATTGACTCTGCCTCTATTACCTTTAATAAAAATGAAAAGGAAAAAAAATACTATGAAAGAAAACACAAAAGCAAAGTAAAACTTAAAACCAATATTCTGGGGGTCTAGCAATGACAGTTAGTGAACAAGTCGGGAAAACCACAACAAAAGTAAAATTAGTGAAGGAAATTTTATCTCTCCTATTTCCAGAAATAACTGATATAATTGTTGAGAGGCAAATCAATCAAACTAGTTGGTTCACCTCAAGAAAACTTTAGGGAGCATTGCTTGTGATTCAATTAACTATAAAAGAATTTTTGAGTTGATCTACTACACCCAAGTATTGTATTGGGGGGGGGGGGATGAGACCAAGGCAGATGAAATGATATATTTCCTTCACCAAAGCAGTAAGTAGCACAGGTAATACTCAAACTCATGTCTTTTGACTCCATCTATTGGTCGAGTTGGGAACTGATCAAATCATTCTGGAGAATAATTTGGAATTATGTCCAACTATGTTTACAATTTTTGATCTAGCAATGTCACTACAAGGTTTATATCTCAAAGAAATCATAAAAATGCAAAGAGGATCTATATGTACAAAAATATTTGTAGCAGTTCCATTTATCCTGGAAAAGAATGAAAAAATGTAGAAATACCCATCAAATTAGGAATGACTAAACAAGTTGTGGTATATGAGTATAATGTAATACTAATGTGCTATAAGAAATTCAAAAAATCTGGAAAGAATAACATGAACTGATGCTGAGTAAAGTGATCAGAACCAAAAGAACATCGTACTTAAAAACATCAGCATTGTGTGATGATCAACTATGATAATTTTTCTCAACAATTCAGTGATCCAAGACAATTCCAAAAGACTTGTAATGGAAAATATCATCCACACCCAGAGAAACAACTATGGGACCTGAATGCTGTTTTAAACATAGTTCTCATTTTTTTCTCCTGTTTCTTTCTCCTTTTTTCACAACATGATCCCTTTTCACAATATGACTAATACAGAAATGTGATTCTAGTTGTATAACCAATATCAGATTGCTTGCTTTTTTGAGGAGGGGGATGGAAGGAAAGGGTAGTAGAAAAATTTGAAATTCAAAATCTTACAAAAAATGATTGTTGAAAGCTACATGGAATTGTGAAAATACTACTAAATGGACAAAAAGAATAGACTCTCAGAAAAATCTGTATAAGTTTCAAAGCTCCTACTAAATCCAGATTAGAAAATTGCAGGACATATAAAATTATCCCTTGGTAATGACACTCTGAAAATATATTATAAATTTGGAAAATGTGAGAATGCTATGATTTCTTTTTTTTTTAGGTTTTTTTTTGCAAGGCAAATGGGGTAAAGTGGCTTGCCCAAGGCCACACAGATAGGTAATTAAGTGTTTGAACCCATGTACTTCTGACTCCAGGGCCGGTGCTTTATCCACCGTGCCACCTAGCTGCCCCGTGAATGCTACGATTTCAGGAAATTATAGGCTTCAAATTTTAAGTCAAAATCAATAATGATTAGGACACCTCCAGAAAGGCTTTGTAAGACCTAATAAATTTGTAGGGCAAATTTTTGCCTAGCAAATTTTAGGGCAATAACCATCATTTTTAAATTCCACCAAAATCTAGAAAGTTGTCAGACATTCTAGATCATACCATGTTGACATGAAAACTCAATTGTCTTTAGATATCCTCAATTGTAGAATGATTTGCAAAAATAATTCCCCCCCCACCTCCAGGAGAAACTCTTAAGAAAATAATATGGAAGAAACTTAAAGTCCTTGTTTCTTAACTTTATTGATCAAAACTTCTTGTTAATATTCACAGTCCCTTTTTGGTTGAAAAGATTTCTGGGAGAGGGCAGGGTCTATAGTAAAAGGAGAAACCGTGAGACACAAGATTTTTATTTCTATTACTTACACTTTCAAATTTGCTAACTAGCGATAAACTGAACTGATGGGTTAAGATGACTTTGTTCTGATTAATTTTACGGCAATTTTGGGTGCTTCAGTTTTAAATGAATTGTTTGAATACTAAATTATGCAGCTTTATGATCCAGGAGATAAGCAGGGCCCTAAAGATGCCTCTGAGACTTAAAAGAGACAGCATTAGAAGCTCATTATTGCCGGCACATTTAACATGGTTAAAGTAGGGGAAAATAGCCATTAAGTTAATGTAATAGTTAAACTGCATTAATTTGAAAAACTGCCCAGTGAAACACTAACAGCAGAGGATGTATTTTGTCTACTCAGTGACATTTATTAAAAAAAAAATACAAAAACATTGAGCTTCGCCTTCCCTCTGGCTTTCAAGAATGTCTTTCCCTCTCTTCCTCCCAAGAAATGTAATATTATTTTTTTTTCTCCTACAGGAGGAAGTGAAGAACATTGACCACAAGGTAGTAACTAAAAATATTAATGAATGCTAGACTTATTATCTCCCTGTGGGCTCATTATGGTACAATGGAAAGACCCATGGATCCTGTCAGAAGACCTAGGTTCAAGTCCTTCTTTTGCTCTGCATAAATCATGTGCCTGAGTAATTCATTTCACTAGAAGGGACAGTACAGTCAGCAAATTAAAAACAAAAAAGTGTTCTGAAGCAGCAAAGAAGTAAGAAGACAACTAGAACTCCAAAATGAAGATTTAATGAGATAATACAGTTTCACTAAATTTTTAGTGCATTTATTTTAAACTTGATTTTTTATAGCTTAAAATCTTTTGTGATAACCAATAAATGTATGGTTCTTGTATCCTTCAAAATGATATATAAATTATCAATTATAGTACCCTTAATAATAAGTTTACCCAAAGAATCAGTAGGACTTTGGGAATATCCCAACTAATAGAAATTACCAATTAATTTCTCCAGAGGAACTGAATATTTACTAGGGGAAACTGTTGTCATTTCATCTTGTTCCAGTAGCTATATTGATGAGAACACATCACTGGTTAGGAGCTCCCTTTATTAATTCTAAAAATTAGAGCCTCACATTTTTCATCTAGGAATGAGGAAGGAAAGAAGAAATAAGAATTTTTTAAACTGTCTACCATGTGTCAGGTTTTTCAAATTACTCTTTCATTTGATCCTAACAACCCTAGCAGATAGGTACTATTATTTTTCCCATTTTTAGCCTGAAGTAGGCTAAAGTGAAATATCTGGGGTCACACAACTTGTTTACAGGAATCTAGATTTGAATTAAGACCATCCTAACTAGAGAAGTTCAGTACACTATCCACTGCACCACCAAATTGTATAGTGTAGAAATAAGAATACTGTTATGTGATGTCAGAAATCCAGGGTTCATTTTCAGTTCTGCTACTTTCATGACCTTGGGGAAATTATTTTTCCTTTTGAATTAGCTTCTTTATATTAAAAATGAAAAATTGCAATCAATTATTTCCTGTGTACACATTCTAGAATTAAATCCTGTGTTGCTACAGGGCAGTTGGCTTGTTCTGGACATTCTACATATATATAAATGCACCTAATATTGACTCTAATTATTACCATGTTATAAGAGAATAAAAAATATGCCAAACTGCTTCTTATAACTTGAACAAAATAAACTATTTTTTTTTGCATAGAAGGGATAAATTAATACTTTATTTTCAACACTCCAAAATCCGGGGAAGTTGTTTTATTCATTATTTTCATATTATTGTGTTCCAAATTTTCAACTGATCATGTTCTTCTGGTAAGTTTGTAATCTATAATTTTTTTCCTCTAAATTCTATCTTTGAGTTCATGTTTTGCTTGTATAAAGATCATGTACTCTTTTAACAATAGCTTTTTGCTTTGTTTTTTCCAGACTATCTTTCATATATATATATATATATATATATATATGTATATATATATATATATATATATATTTGCTTTCCCAATTGATTTTTCTTTTATTTATTCTTTGGAGAAACTTGTCTAAGTGGATGTAAGTTTTCTACTTTGCCAAAAATTTCTGCTTTGAAATCTATACATTATGCTTTTACAATATATCTCTTTTGAACTATGGAATAATATTTACTGTAGTTCGATACAATCTTGAGAATTCATATATTCTTCTAACTCATATTCAATTTTGTATTGTAATATTTATTTAGAGATATAGAGATATCTGGACTTGTCATTTTCTCTTAATATCTTTCCTAATAACTTATCTGTTTGTACTCAAGATTTTTAATGGAAATGGCTTCTTCTTGAGAGCTTTGGAAATTTCAGTCTTCTTTTCCATGTCCTCTTATTGTTTACTTTCTGACTCCTTCACTTTTGATAATGAACACCTTCAAGTCTAGATCTCAAAGCTGTTTCAGGCATCCCTTCAAGGAATACTGATTTTTCATTAGTCCCTTAAGAAAGTGATTTCTGGTGACAGAATTGCCTACAACTGGTCTTTTATTCAGGATTGGTGGAGAGCTCCCATAAACACATTAGTATTCCATCCCATTTCCTCTTTTTGTTTTCAAGCAAAGTGCTGCCACCCAAACATACTGCGACCCAAACAGTTATAACACCCTTCTATTTTTTTTTTTTATAACTTACCTGCCCTGATTGAGGGAGAGTGGTGGGGTGGAGATCACCTACTTGTTGCAAAAGCATGGTGGGATAAAGGCAAGACATGTTAGGAGCAGCATAAGTATTGCTAAATATTTCCCAGTTTAGAAATTCATCATGTGGGTTGAAATGCCTTCTAGAAATTAAATAGTAGTGGGCAAGGAGCACTGAATCTTTGAGTAAAGATTAGAGATTAAACTTTTCTGCTATTGATTCATCAGATTATAATCTTTCTAGAGTTCTTGGTGTTTCAGTTTGCCCAGATAACTTCAAATACCTTTATGTCAATACCTATCTTGTTTTGGGGAGTTTTGAGAGTTCTTAAACCTTGAGGAAACATTCTTGTTAGTCACATCGAAAATCCTTTCCTCCTCAAATATGGATTGGAAATTCTTACCTTTATAAAAAGGGAAAATGGGGACAGTTACCACATTTCTTCAAACTATTTTCATTTTCAGAGGAGAAGGATGGTAACTTCAACAATTGCATACCATGAACTAGAAATTTACAGTTTAAAGTGTTCTTTCATATGCATTATCTTTTTTTTCATCTAAGAGCAATATAGGAAGGCTATGGACTGTTATTCTACTTTTTACTGCTGTGAAAAGATAGACTCAAATTGAGTCAAATAAGATGACCAAATTCATACAAGATATCCTGTGGATGATGCTGATTTCTCCTGTGAGGATATAAATATAATCTTAATTAATTTTTTTAAACTTCCCTTGACCTGGATCCATCACATATCTCTGACTAGAACATGCAAAACTTGGAAAGTACTTTAAAGAATGTCCTGGCATAGTCAATCAACCAGTTCCCTCCTTCAGCATTGGAGGAGCCTGACTGGGCTGACTTAATAAGCAGTATCTGAATTACCATCAATCATTTCATGTATCCATATCAGGTTTGTAGACTATGTGTTCTAATAGAAAGAATACCTAGGTATTACCTATATGTTTCCAATTAATTGACTTGAAGTCAGTAGAAACTTCTATCAATTAATGTATGCAAAAATGAATGAGTTGCCTCTGGATATGGTGACTTTCCCAATCCTGAGAGATGTTCCAGCATATGCTGAATGATCAATTGTAGGAGATGTTAAAGAGGGCAAAGTCTACAGTTGATTACCTGTATGATCACTTCTAATTTTATGATCATATGATTCTGTGATTTGACTACATGATTCTATTTTCCCACATCTAGTTAAATATAGGCATTAAAAGCACTTCTTAAAAAGCAGAAATACAATCAGAAAAACAACAGATGCTCCAGGTTAATAGTCTAAAAATAAGAGAGATGACCCTGAAAGTACTATTGTACTAAATTATTTACTATGATATGATAACTATGACCTTGGAAACCAATCCATTTGCTAATAGACCTGAACTGTTTCAGCCAAGAAATTTCAGACTTCAAAAAAATATAGAGGACTAGAGTCAGTATCTACTGTAGCTTCTGGATAATAATTTTAATGGCATATCTATAAAAGATTATATTCTGTGGACATAGTCTACAAGCAATTTAGTATAGGTGATGTTAGGTACTGCTGAAGTCTCTATAGGATAAGTTATGTGCCTAAAATGAAAGATGGCTATGATTTAAGCTAAAATGATTTATGTACTGGGCTCCCAGTCAAAGCATATCTGGAGGATTGCAAACAGTTTTAGATGTCATTCTCTAGGAAGATCACTGACAAACATATCTCCCAAAGAAGCACGAAGAGAATCTTCAGTGAAAGTGATAGGCAGTTTTGAGTGGTCTTATTTATGCTTGGACCATCCTGAATATCACTCTTTATTAAAGAATATTAAAGATCAGCTGAAGGAACTGGGATAGTTAGATTTGGGTAAAAGAAGACAAAGAGAGGAAGATATGTTAGCTTTAAAATATTAGAAAGTCTGTCAGATGGAACTAGAATTTAATTTCAGTGTTTATCATAGAACCTGTGCCTGTAGTAGGCATTTAACAAATCTTAATTGACTGTCTTGGTTGTTTTTTTTTTTTTTTTTTTGCTTACTACAGAGAAAAATAAATACTAAGAACAATGGATACAAGTTGTGAAGAAAATAAAATAAATGAAACAAACAAAATCACTTCCAAACAATCAGAGCGTCTCAAAGTAGAATAAGTTATTTTATTAAGTGGAAGCGGCAAAATATTTTTGCCATGGATACTATTGAGAAAAGTTTTGAGTGGAGTTCAGACTAAATGACTTGCATCAATTGTGTCAAACGCACATAGAGATGGAACCACTTAGCCATACATAAATCTACCTGTGGGTAATTACTGATTCTGAAAACCAAAATGAACATTGTCTATATTCTATTCTATTGAATTTGTATTTTAAAAAATATTTTCTAATTACATGTAAATATTGTTTTATGTCACAATCAGGAGAGGGTTTGGATGCATCTGGCCCCAGTCTTTGTAATGCTTCTTTATAAGGTCTCTTTTATCTTTGAAATTCTTGGGATTCGTAAAAAGAAAATAATTAGGCTAAAGATTGCCATAGACCTGATGATACCAATCAGAAGTTCATATTATTCCAAAAAGTTAGGTATATATGTATATTATTTTATGAAAGAGCTAAAGATTGTGATGATGATGATAGTAATCACTTAGTATTTTTTAGAAAAAAAGTCTTATTACCCTAAAGCTACTACTACTAATGACAGTTATGTAGCATTTTAGGACTAGAAAAGTACTTAATGTTACATGTCTCATTTGATCATTATAGCAATCTTGTGATTTACATTATCTTATTTGAACATTGTAATAACTCTGTGAGATAGAGAGTATAAGCATTAATAACCAACTGTGTAAGAAATCATCTATTAAGCTATACCACTGCTAATCTTATACTCAAAAGAAATCAAGGGAAGAATAAAAAAGAGCCCTTAAGCATTTTTATGCTAGCAAACAAAAAAACCAAGCGAATCTTGAAACTAAGGGAATTTCTCTCAATTGAGAAATAGTTGAATAATTTGTGACATATCAATGTGATGGAGGATTGTTGTGCTGTAAGAAAGGAGAAAATAGATGATTTCAGAAAGATTCATTCACAGTGCTAGAAGAGGGATTTACTCTGTAATATCAACATTTAAAAATGAGCTAATTAAGGATGCATATATATATTATAAATTACAGAAAAATAAAATGAGCAGAACAAGGAAGAATAATTTATAATATTTTAAATATAAGCAACACTGGGCACTGAAAACTATTGCCAATGCAAGAATTTTCCACAATTGTAGAGAATATATAAATATATATATATATATATATATATATATATAAAACATATGTATATATATAATATTCATCTAACATCTATATATGTAAAACTTTATATGCATAGATATATGAATTGCTTTATTTTATTTTATAGTTTAAGTTTTTATATAATGATTTGGTGACTTTGTTTTACCTACTTTGTATATTCATTATAATAATTTTTCCCCCTAATGAGAACAAGAATGGTAGGGAGAGATGATTTATTTAGGGCAATTCTGAAAAAAAAAGAATGAATGAGATAGTAGGAGTGATCTAGACATGAAATATTACATGCACTTTCAGATAGAATAATTAATTGTGTTACTAATTTTATTTAAAAGGTTTATTGTTAGAAGAAATCTCTCAAGAATAGTTTGCAAATGTTTGCAATCTATAACAAACACATGAATAAAACTTTAAGATAAGGAAACTTAACCTCAGAGATGATAACAAAATCTATTTGAAAATACAATTTGAGAATGAAACTGAATATATGTTTATACATGCATGTAAAATATATCTATACATATATGTGCATAGATGAGTGCATTTGGGTTACAAACATATATAGGAATATGTTTCTCTATTGCAAAATACTTTCTATCTTTCTTTATGCTTTTACAATGCACACATGCATTGAACATAGCATAATGCTTATAAATGTGAATAGACACATACATGCATTGCGTGTGTTTGTGTGTGTGTTTGTGTGTGTGTGTCCTCTCCTGGATTACTGCCTTGTTGGGGAAGAAGAGTTTGCATAGTTCATGAAAATGTGAGCTATCCCATGCAAGTGATACCAAAAACAGGAAGGTCATAGTAGGGAGTTCTGACAAAGGAAAGGAAATGTCAAACTATTCCAGTTTTTTTGCCAAGAAAACACCAAGGGGGCAGCTAGGTGGCAGCTAGGTGGCGTAGTGGATAAAGCACCAGCCCTGGAGTCAGGAGTACCTGGGTTCGAATCCGGTCTCAGACACTTAATAATTACATAGCTGTGTGGCCTTGGGCAAGCCACTTAACCCTGTTTGCCTTGCAAAAAAAAAAAAAAAAACCCAACAAAAAAAACCCTTACAATCCAAGAAAACACCAAGGCCAGCACTTCAGAAGTTAAGGGAGGTCAGAAGAGCCTGTTAACAAGGAGTGGGAATTTAATGACTGAAAAATACATGTATGTATTGAATTATACAAAAAAGATATCATGGAAATATTTTACAATTTTTAAAAATAATGTAGCATTTTATTAGACAAAATTACAAAAAGTAGTGTTGCACAAACCTTCCTGGTTTGAACTTTAGGAGACAGGTTTAAATTCTGGTTGTCTTGAAAAATGTGCATAAATTCTGTATATCTGAAATTCCTTAGCTGTAAAACAGTCACCTTCCCATACTTCACTGTCTCTGAGAGAGGCTATAAAAGTCATTTGTGGTCAGGTACATGAAAAAGCGTTATAAACCATGACATGCTGTATAGATGTAAGTTGTTATTTTGATCACACTTGGATTCTGGCTGATGATCTTGATAAAAATCTAATTATTGCTGTTGTTTTGCTAATATACATGGGCTCAAAGTTAAAGTATATTAGAAAGATGTCTTTTCATGAACCTTGCTGATAAGATATATCCAGATTAAACCTGACATGAGTTAAACAGGGTTTATGTTTCAAAGACTCCACCAAAAAACTCCTGAAATGCCTCATTATAGTACAGAGGCAAACCTGTCTTCTATGAAGTGAGAGAAGTTGAGAGAAACTTCTGACAGGTTTTACCTATCTAAAGAGGCTCCAGAGAAGGTCTCCCCTGATAGGAAATGTCTCCGCTATTTAAAAAGTAGCCTAGCCCAGGGCAAAAAGTCTTGTCACCAGGCTATGAAATCAATATATATTTTGATTTTGCTCTGTTCTCATACCATACACTCAAAAAGCCTACACAGGCACAGAAGAAAGGGTCCTGTGCATTACTGGTGAGATTTCTCCATCTTGAAGAAAATGTAATTTCTTGGACTATTGTAAAATTCTCCCTAGGCAAAAGATTGGAGTTAAATCTTCATGCTCAAATTTGTAGTTTTTCCTAAAAGATTGAGGACCTTCTAGGCCTTGAGAACTATTAACTTCCAATTTTGCAAATCATCCTAGTTGCCATTTCTGTAACTACATTTTTTCTGTTTATAAAAATAATACTCATTTCACTGGCTTTTGATAAATTTAAATGTATGATTTCAGATGTAAGTTGTAATATATGTAGTATTCTGATTTACACTTTTTTTTACAAAGCAATAGAATTAAGTGACTTCCCAAAGATCACATAGCTATGTAATTATTAAGTAAGTGTCTATGGTCAGATTTGAACTCAGGTCCTTCTGATTCCAAGGTCAGTGCCACCTAGATGCCCCTTTTGGTCTACTCCTTCCAGCAACTTGTACTCATTGGTTGGGTTTCCTGGTACATGAATACTACACTTTCATCTAATCTCTATGGATCTTTTATGCACCAATTAGATTGCATGTTGTCTTTCCCATTTAAATTTAAACTCCATTAGGGTTTAAATTTAAATCCCATTAGAATTGGGAACCATCACCATCGTCATCATTTTCTAGGCAGGGGAGTATTCTTTAACAATAAGCACAGTATTTGATAAATATTAGATATCTAATAATTAAATAACTACTTATTAAATTATCTTTTCTAATAAATTAGTTAAAGCATAGTAAGCAGTTCCTAAATTCCTTGGGATTTAGATTGTTATAAACTGACAATTCTATTAGATTGTTATAAACTGACAATTCTATTAGATTGTTATAAACTGACAATTCTATAATAAACCTATGAGCGATTTATGGTAGGCACTACCTTTCTAATATTGCAGATAAGGAAACTGACAGTTGGAAAGTTCTTGCCCAACCTCACAGAGTGAATATGTAATCAATAAAGTTGAAATTCAAATCCAATTCTTCTTATTAAATATTTTGTACTCTTTCTACAACTACTACTACTACTACTACTACTACTACTACTACTTTCTCTTTCTGTATATATATATATATATATATATATATATATCACCCATACACACATATATAATTGAAATATATTTATATTTTAGGCCCCTTCTTAGGCAAATATTTTAGGCCCCTTCTAATTCTAATATTTTATAAGTCTACTGCAACCCTTGTGTCAGAGATTCTCATAACCTGAAGCCCATGGATATGGTTAATGCAGATCTCTAATTTTTTTTTTCTGATTAATTCATTCAACTAAAATTATAGCATGACCTAAAAAAGCAAAGTATACCTCAAAGAAAAAATAGTTTTACATGTCAAATAAAGCTTTAGTTTCTTGAATGTTCATTATAATGGATTATAATAATAACTTTTTGCCACTAATCAGTCCTTCCCCATAGACCTCTCTTTACTTAGACATTGACAATCATATACTAGGTAGGAATTCTCATGAGATTTCATTTCTCATAATTCCTTAGGCCATGGGAATTCTCTAAACTAAAGCGATAGGGTCACACAACTCAAGGACACGAGTCTATCTTCCTAGGAAAGATGATAAGCATCAGAGTTTTGGCTCTATCTGTGTATTCTCAGTATTTCAGCAGGGAACATTTTCTAGATTCCAAATTATAGCAGGAAAAATTCTTTCTTTCTAGGAGAGCTTTCATTCAGAGTATTTACTCCTTTGTTCTGTACATTCTATTGAACTCTGGGTCCATTCCATTGTGCTCACATCTCTTATGGTTTCTGTTGATGACTGCAGCTTAAGAATGTTAACTCCAACTATGATAAAGGGTAAAAATATCACTTGTCAAAAATATTCATAGCAGTCCTGTTTGTGGTGGCAAAAAATTGGAAATTAAGTGAATGTCCTTCAATTGGGGCATGACTTAACAAACTGTGGTATATGTATATCATGGAACAATATTATTCTATTAGAAACTAGGAGGGATGGGAATTGAGGGAAGCATGGAAGGATTTGCATGCACTGATGCTGAGCGAGATGAGCAGAACCAGAAAAACATTGTACACCCTAACAGCAACATGGGGATGGTGATCAACCCTGATGGTCTTGATCATTCCATCAGTGCAGCAATCAGGGACAATTTTGAACTATCTGCAATGGAGAATATTATCTGTATCCAGAGAAAGAACTGTTTGGTTTGAACAAAGACCAAACACTATTACCTTCAATTTAGGTGGGGGAAAGTTATCTTATGTAATTTTGCTATCTCTTATACTTCATTTTTCTTCCTTAAGGATATGATTTCTTTCTCATCACATTCAACTGAGATCAATGTATACCATTGCTACAATGTAAAGACTAATAGACTGCATTCTGTGTGGGGGGGTGGGAGGGAAGTTTAATTAGGGGGAAAATTGTAAAACTCAAAATAAATTAAATCTTTCTTTAAAAAAAGAAACATTTAACAAAAGAATGCTAACTCCCAAGTATGAATGTATATGAAAATGGAAGATGGTAAATAACTATGTGGCAAGTGGATGTGAGTTCAAATGTGACTTCAGACAGATCTATGATCTTATGCAAGTCACTTAACCATGTTTGTCTCATTTTCTCACCTGTAAAATGATTTGGAGAAGAATATGGGAAGCCACATAAGTTTCTTTGCCAAGAAAACCCCCCAAAATGTCATGAAGTTGCATAAGTATGAAAAATGACTGAACAACAAAATGGAAGATAGAAAAAATATTCTTTTCTCAATTGTTTCTCAAGCTTTCAGTTCTTCTGCAGGCAACTGGATAGGGCTATTAAAATTATCTAGGATGACCAAGTATTTCTAAACCCTCCCAGAAAGAGGTATAAGTGAGGAACAAGTCCTAGTTACATATGAAATAATATTATTATGAAACTAAATATTACTTTGAATTTATATGTTGTAGGGGTTTGATCAGGGGACACCTTTAGTTTCTCTCAAATCCACTTAATGAAACAGCAATAGGTCCAATAAGGTAAAAGATGTTAAAGGAAGTGTACAAAAATGTTTACATTTTGCTGCTTTTTGAAACAGATATGAAAAAAATGCCTTTCATTTTTTTGGGGGGGGATTAATCATTGATTGGTCAAGAATCATGCATGCCAATCATTTCCCTTAAAATCTCAGGCATCTTTTCAGACAGAATGCCATCTAAGCAGTGAGCAGAAGTGACTTTCTCTGGAAGATCAACAAACTGTTTATGGAGCAAGAACTCCACTCTTGATTTAGGAATCATTTTCCCCCCCTTTTGTGCATCTCTTCACAAATCCAAAAGGGAAAAGAAAACAGGAAGTTTCTTCCTTCTCTCCTGCACTATAAATGATTTCTTTCAGCTTGAGTAAGTTTTTATAATTAAAGTAAAATTTTGGAGTTTGAAAAGAGTTGCATGTGAGCATAATAGCCCTTAGTCAATATAACTGAATCACAGGGTGAGGTCTTGAGTAATATCTAAGAACACCGGAAACAAGAAGGAGACAATTAGCAAAGAGGTTTAAATGTCAA
Source organism: Macrotis lagotis (assembly GCF_037893015.1). NCBI lineage: Eukaryota > Metazoa > Chordata > Mammalia > Peramelemorphia > Peramelidae > Macrotis > Macrotis lagotis. The sequence goes on along the minus strand of NC_133660.1, from coordinate 209,282,343 downwards.
ATAGAGGGTATTTTTCTTTTTTTTATTTGAATGCTTTTATTTTTTTAAATAACATACAAAAAAGTTTTTAATATTTATCTTTCATTTCAGTTTTAGAGACCAAACTTTTGAGTTATACATGTACAATCATGTTTAACATATTTCTATATTAATCATATTGTGGAAGAATAATCAGAAATAAAGTAAAAGCAACATGAGAAAAGAAAAAATAAAACAAGTATTAAAAACTGAAAATAGTATGATTTAGTCCTCATTAAGATGCTATGTTTTTTCTCTGGATATGGATGACATTTTCTAACACAAGTATTTCAGAATTGTCATTAGTCACAGAACTACTGAGAGGAGATAAGTCTATGATAGTCGATCTTCACACAACGCTAATGTTATTTATAATGTTCTCCTGATTCTGCTCATTTCACTCAGCATCAGTTCATGCAAATCTTTCCAGGTTTTTCTAACATTTTGTCACTCATGATTTCTTACAAAACACTAATGCTTCATCACACACATATACCATGATTTGTTCTGTCATTCTCCAATTGATGAGTATCCCCTCATTTTCCAATTCTTTGACATTATAAAAGAGTTGCCATAAATATTTTTGTGCATGTGGATCTTTTCCCTTTTCATGGTTAAACAGTATATTTTATACTGGAAGAAATATGAAGCCAATAAAGTTTAACAGTGAAGGTGATGATATTGTCAGACATGCTTTAAGAAAATTATTTAGCCTTTTGTGTGAAGGACAGATTGGAAAAAGAAAAGACTTGAGGCAGAAACAAAAAGGAGTATATTGCTTTAGTCCAAGAAAAATGATGAGAATAATGTTAAGAAATTTAAGTCTGTGAAAGGATAAATAAAAACTCCTAGGCTACAAGGCTTGGCAAACTCCAAAATAAGGACTGAACCCAGGCCTTCTGAATTAAAGTCCAAATGGTCTTTCCACTATTCTATGTTGCTAAGTAAAATTTTGGAACAGATATAGTATAAATTGACAAATAGGAGAGAGAAAAAATAGACTAATGAAGTCACAGTGTCAAGCCAAAAACTATTCAAAAAAAGGTCCTTTATAAATGCTAGTAAATTTTGAATAGAAGTTAATGGTGCCTGAGAAGTCAATAACATATGATAATGATCTAATATAGAACAGTGCTCTTCCCCAACACTACTCCTTGGTGCCCTTGTCAGAAAGAGATTCCCAGGGGGATGAACCATGTTGCTGACCCAATGTGGCAGATTTGACCTCCTTATGTTCACAGCAACCTAAATCTATCAGATGAAATTTTGTGAGAAATATCATGAAAGAACTGACAATGGAAAAAAGAAAGATGATATTCAGATACCCTGTCTGTCCTAGATTTCAAATACACTGTTAAAAAAATGGGTCAGCATAATCTAATAGCTAGAGACAAATGAAAGTTTAAGTTTTATCTACTTCCAATAGCATCATTGCTTAAATTTTATTCCTGATGTAAAAAAATAAGTGAGTACTCTAGAAACAAGATCACAAAAGTTCTTTGGGTGAAGACTAGATGATTATTTTTCAAGGGATTTTACTGAAGGGATTCTTGTTCAAGGAAGATTTAGATTAGATAATCTCTGAGGTACAGTCCATTGACTGAATGTGATTCTATGGTGTCCATCCCAGAAATGCCCCCCCACCACCACCAGAAAACCTCCCAATTCATCAAGAGGTTCTTGGATATTAAAACCAGAAACCAACTAAGATATATTCCAATAAGCATTTGTTATCTCCTATGTGAATGATCTCCAATCCCTTGCAGGTAAGAAAAGAAACCAAAATCGACAGAGTTAAATGTCACTTTCTCAAGGTCAAAGAAGTGAAGTAAATTATGAGATTTTGACCTAGATCCTCCTATAGTAATTCCATTATGTAATATTGCCTCTTCCATGTCAAACAAGAATATTATGTGCAGATAACTGTGAATGTTATGGATCAGGGCACATAGGCTTGATAGAACACATTCCCTACCATCATGGAGCTAGTAATGATAGCTCACATGACCAGGATGCTTTAAGGTTGACATATCATTTTCCTCATCACTGCCTATCATATAGTGTTAGGAGGACAGCTATCCATATATTGTGAATGACTAAACCTAGGATCAAAGAATGTAAATAATTTATCAGTAGGCACTGCAAAGTGAGAGAACTGAAACTAGCACACTGGTCTTTTGACTTTAAGACTCCCTACTGTGAGAGTAGCTAGGTAGTACAGTGTTTAGAGCACTGGCCTTGGAGTCACGGGGACAGGAGTTCTAATCCTGCCTCAGACACTTGACACTTAACTAACTGTATAAACTTGGGCAAGTAGCTTAATCCGGATTGCGTCACATCCAGAACTATCTCAAGTTAGCCTAATTCAAATCTGGCCACTGGACCAAGAAGAATCTGGAAGAGAAAGTGAGGCTGGTGACTTAGCAAAGCACCCTTCACTCAAATTCAGTTAATATACTTGTCATTGCATTACCTCCTTGATGTCATGGTCTTCTTCAAAAATGAGGGTCAAAACATGATCGTCATCATCATCTACTATGATATTTTCTACTTACAAGCAGTAGATAAGATGAATATACAAAAATATGTTTAATAGCAAATGAAATATTTAAGCAGCAAGATAACACAAAGGTCAGAGTGCAAGACTCAAAGTCAAGAAAATCTGAGTTTAAAATCCTTTCTTAGACACTTACTAGATATATGAACCTGAGCAAGAAAACTTAATCTCTCTCAGACTCAATGACTTCAGCTCTAAAATGAGGGGAGTACTGACCCTCTCTGTATTATTTTGAGAACTGAATGAAACAATATATGAAGTCCATTGAAAAATGTTGACAGTATAGGTCAGTGGTCAGTACAGGTTTGTGGTAAAACCCATTCAGGGTTAATGGAGAGAAAGATAATCTCTGACTTGGCATGGGGAAGAGGTTAGGGGACATTTCATAGAAAAGGGCCATTTGACCTTGAGGGAGAAGTCATCTTTTAGTATTCTTGGCCATAATATTATTTTGGTATTGCCAGAAATATCATGAGTCATATAATGAAATCTTATTTGTAATAGGAAGAAAATAAGAATCTTACTTTTCCTAGTCCTACGTCATAATTTGAGGATGCATTTCTATATTCTGACTTCTAAAAATAAAGTATGCATCTCAAAGTGGAGTTTAAAGTCCAAATGTTTGCCAGAATCAGCTGGCCAATTTTTGTCATATTTAAAGGTACATCAGCACTTCTAATTTCATTCACAATTATAAATAGCAGCATTTTGTTGAATTTACTATCAAAACACATGGATTTAAATAAGCATAGGCACTTAATTATATGGCCTCTAATGCAAATATAACATACCCTTCTCCAATTAATAATGAATAATTCAGTAACCTACTATTGGTCATTAGTTTCTTTGTAGTATCTCAACCTCTTTCTGGGCTCCATCTCTCAATTTACATTGGAACGATAGATTATTTTCCAAATTAGAAGAATTCTATTTCTCCTATCTTATTCTAGGAAAAATATTGAGGGTTTGATGTTTTTAATAGGTATGTTGTCCTTGAACTTCCAATCAGATGTGCTACACATATGATAATAATAATAATAATAATAATAATAATAATAATAATAATAATAATTAGAATTAGAATTAGAATTGATAAGAAAGGCAATATCACAGATTCAGAACTCTACCCTCACTCCTGCCAGAAACAAAATTTAAAAAAGGTGGAGACAGAGGAGGATAACAAGGGTACTCACATGTTCTGCTTTCATCATTTTCATAGATTATGAAAGCTGGAAGGAACCTAAGAATGCTAGAACATAGAAAGTGGGATCTTGAAGGGAATATAGAATAAGGAATGTTAAAATTGCAAGATATATTAGAATGCTGACCCTGAAGGGGTTTTAGAACAAAGAAAAATGGAAAATTAGAATTTAGGATTTAGAGGAGAGTTTGCAAAATATCTAGCTCATCTTCTATCCCCAAGAGTTATATGATTAGAATCAAAATTGGTGCCTGAGCTTGTTAGGAAAGGGGAATGAAAATGTCTGTGTGTGTGTGTGTGTGTGTGTGTGTGTTCACTGTACTAATGAAAACTCATAATGTCCTTCAATTTAAAAAAAAAAAACATCATTATGTTGAGAAAGAATTAATAGACTTTACCAGATTGTCAGATTTCACACTCACCAAAACTTAAGGATGTGACTTGAACCCACCATTTTATAGACAAGATAACTGAGATTAACAAGATTACAAAAATGACTTTTACCTAAGGATACACAGTCACAAGTGACATACTTCTGATTTTCAAGTACTGTTTCCAGTATACTGGCTGTCTTTATATTAGCATGTGAAGAAATTTAATATAATACTTTCACTTGAAGAATGAGGAATCTGAGATTTTAAAGTGAGGAGTTTAAGCTAAAATGATAGACACTGTTAATATCACAATCAAGATTAAAACACAGGTGTCCTGATTACTCACCTCCTCATCTTTCCACTATATATATATACTGCTTTTTTACAAAGCTCATAATTGTGAGTGAATTTCCTACTTTTCATGAGGTGTTATTTCAATTTTATAGTGAAAATATTTATAAATAAGTTTATTAATATCATGAATATTCATTTAATGAAAAAACAGAATTATTTCATTATAAAATTAATGATTCTTGATTTTGCTGCTTTTCATTCATTTTTCAGGCATGTCCAGCTCTTTGTGATTTCCTTTGGAATTGTCTTGGCAAAACACTGGAATAGTTTGTCATTGCCTACAAATGAATAAACCGAGGTAACTAAGTTTAAGTGACCTTGTCCAGTGTCATATAGCTAGTAAATTTCTGAGGTCATATTTGAACTCATGAAGATGAACCTTTCTGATTCCAAGACTAGACTCTATACTAGTTGTCCATAATAAATGGGTAAATTTATAACCACAGGAAGGTTTTGCATATGATATAATTATTTTCTTTGATTAACAGCTCAGTAAAAATAGTGCTAAAAAACAGAATGCCCAGCATTATAAAGATATGCTATTATACAGCTATGGTTAGTTACCATTGCAAATTAGTAGTTATTAGCTTTACATTTTGGAAGTGATAGACGACTTGCCATCAACAGACCTGGGAATGAGACTGGAGTCTGGATTCTATTAATGTTATGACTTTAGACAAGATGTTAAGTCTCTCTGAGAATTTATCTTCCTTGTCTGTCAAACAGAAATAATAATAAGTGGAGGGAATAATTGAAAGAAAATATAATGAATACATAGACTACAAAGGGCTATAAAACCATGCCTACCCTTTGTCCTAGCTGTGACACTGATAGGTTTATATCCCCAAAGAGATGATATATGAGAAGTAAAGGATCTTTATATATAAAGATATTTATAGCAACTCTTTTGTGGTGGTGGGGAGTTGGAGAATGATGGGATACTCAGTGGTTGGGGAATGGCTGGTATGTGATTGAAATGAAAAGTTATTCTGTTATGGGAAATGATGAACAGGATGCTCTCAGTAAAAAATAAAAACTTATATGAGCAGATGAAATGGGAAATAGACCTTATAAAAAGGAAAAGCAATTTTGCAGAATAATCAGTTGTGAATGACTTAACTTTTCTCTGCAACACAGTGATCCAAGAGAATTCTGAAGGAGTTATGATAAATAATGTTCTCCATCCCAAAGACAGAGCTGATGGTATCTGAATACAGAATGAAGGGTGGTGTTTTTTTCACTTTATTTTTCTTGAGGTTTCTCTTTTTTCTTGGGGGGTTATGTTTACTTTTACAACATGACTATCATAATAATGGTTTTCATGGATACACATTTATAACCTACACCAGATTGTTTTCTCAATGAAGGGGAGGGTGATGGCAGGAAGGGAGAGAGTTTGGAACTCAAGATTTTAGAAGTAAATATTTGAACATGTTTCTGCATGTATCTGGGGAAAATTTTTTTTAAAAAAGAATATATGGGCTATACATTATAGAACTGAGCTTAAGTCATGATTTTGTGACTAAAAGAAAAATGTTTATACAAATATCCATACTTCACAGAAATATAGCAATTTATAGTTGACTATACAGACCTCACCAATAAGTTTGCCATCTATGTTTAGCAGTTCAACTGTTATATCTCCATTTTATAAATGAGGAAAGAGCCCAATTGTGAGTCTTTTTTTTGTTGTTGTTGTTTAGTTTGCTTTTCAGATTCCTGCATTTATTACAAATAGGAGGTTGATCCAAATATAAACTGGGATTAACTCATATAGGAATAGATTCATTGCCAGGACAAATAGAGGCAATAAATTACACATGAGGGAACAGGAATAGCCAGAAGATGAGAGTGAAAAAGATTTGTCTTTAGATATTAATACCAATCTATCCTTTCTGGTCACTTCTCATCATCAATCCTTATGTAGCTCTGATTTTCCTATTCCCCTTTTACTGACTGTTGAACAATGTAAAAGAAAAGAAAGATTTAATTTAATGGGTAGAGAAAGAAGAAATGACATCAAAATCAGGCTAGATCATAGTATTTTAGAGCTGGAAGAGATACTTAAAAATGATCTAGGCTCATTCCCTTTATTTTTCCAAGAGAAATTGTTCTGAAAGCAGAGCAAGAGAATTTGGCTGGGGTATCAACACTAAGAAGAGTAAATTAAGATCATTTTTCTCCTTTAAGTTGTTCCCACCTTTTGTACTTCCCCCATCTCTTCTCCTCTTATCATGAGAAACTTTCACTTCATCAATAGTGCCAGCATCAAGAGACAAAGAAGGTTCACAATAGCTATCAATGATAGAGTAAATTAAAAATAAAACTCAATAATAAGAGCTGACCCCTCTTAATCTGGATTTCCTCCCTGTCAAAGGAATAAAATTGGGGAAGAGGGAGGTGGCAGAACTTAATAAATAGAACTAAGGCTAACTGAACATTTATTTACTATAACCTTGGAGGGAGAAAGGTGCTAGAACTGTGTATACTATCTTTTGCCAAGTTCTAACCAAATATCTTTAAAGTCTGGATAGACATGAAAGCACAAATTCAAGATCCTTAATCTCCTAGAACATATATATATATATATATATATATATATATATATATATATATATATATATATATATCCCAAATTGATCCAAGGTTCCATTAGCAACTGTGAGAATTATATTCTCTCCTACATCTTTCAGATTTTTTTCTGGATGGACTAGATGGATAGGGATGTCTGGGCTCTAGTAGGTTTCCTGAAATGGGAGGAGTGGAGGGTCCTAAGAGAAAACTGAATAATGTGATAGAATCAGAATATATCTCTTGGATGGGTATAGATATTCAGTCAAGGGAAAATGTTTAAAACATATTTTTAAAAAATCTAGTTGATTTGTTCATATCCAAACCCACTGTCTGAGCTTGTTTTTTTGTTTTTTTTTTGGCTCTAGTCAAATGTGGCTTTTTTCCTCACCAACTCTGATTAGCTAGGCTGACACATGGTTCTGTTCATGAAAAGAAACATCTGTCCAAAGTTCCTGACCAGGTCTGTGTACTATGGAGGAGTATATATATTCTAGGAATCCTGATAGAAACAGCACCAAGATGGAGTTCTTGTTCTTGGATACAAGGAAAGTGTGATAAACCTCAAAAAATGATGAGAAATGATCTGCCATTTGTATTTTTATCTTTCCCCCTTAACATGTGTTATAATAAACTGCCCTAACAAGTTTCATAAGTCTTTCTTTTAGTTTTCAATGACTTGGACAAATCATACCAACTCACTCTTTGGAATATTCTGAAGAAATTATCAAGAAATATCATTTCATGTCAAGTGGCATACATTATGTAAAATAAAATGGAAAAGTACAATGTATAATTTGTATCTGTTTGGGAGAGTGAAGGACTGCACACATGTACATACATCATATATACATGTACACTCTCACACCTACTCATATGCATCAGACACAATGCAGGACTGGAAGGGAGGAGGGTTAAAAAAACAGAACAGAAAATTTTCAGTAGTAACCCTTCAGTGGCTCTATTTGCAAATGCTTCTAGCTTTTCTGGCTATTGGAGTATAGAGTTTGTCACCTTCAGGATGAATTCCAAGGTAACAAGTCTGCCATCTCTATAGTCCAAGTGCCCTGATTAAGGTATGGCTAATTGATTAGACATGAGTTGACAGCCATAGTATGGCACATGGGTAATCAGGTAGACCATTTTGCTGCTGTAGATATTAAACATGAATTATAGTAGTTGATAGGTTATCACCACATACATGAACCTTCAGTAAATACATCTTATACCAATAGTAACAGGAACTTATGAAATAAAGAGTAATTGTAGTTCCAAAGAGTTTACTGGGGAGATTACCCAATGCATACATTTCTTCTGAAACCAGGGGCAGGAGGGAGTAATGTTCAAAAGCAACTTTAAACATCAATATTTTTTCTTCTTTTTGTACCCACTCACATGACTTCTTGTCAGATTCAGAACTCAGGGTATGCTAAAGGTGTCTGGACTCATCAAAACTTTGGAAAGGGTTGTTGGGAATTATGGCATCCAATAGGGGAAGATGGTGGAAGCAGGAGGAGGAATTACACACTAGAAAAGGAAATTGGCATGATATTACCTGGGCACAGTCTGATTGATAGGCAGACAGATGTATTGGCCAATCTCTTGCTCTACAGAGCCAGGGTCAGGACCAGGACCAGAGAATAAGTCATGGAGTCAAACTAAAGCATTTCCCATCAGAATTCCAGAGAGAAAAAGAACCTCACCTCTCCCTATTCCTCTAGATATTTCTTATCATTATCTATTGAAAATGACCTTTCTTTTAGTGTCTGAGTAAGGTGCATTTTCTTATAGGAAATTTCCTTGAACTCCTCAGTTAAAAGTGATGAAATATTCCTTATATACTTTGGTTTGTATCTTTGGTTTCTCTCATATTCCCCTTTTTTATCATACCTCTTTTAATCATACTTCTTTATGCATAGGTGGTATCCCAAGCCAGCCTTTATTAATGAGAAGCTAAAAAAGATCTATCTTACTTAACTTTCGAGCTAGTGCAAAGTCCTGCTCATAGGAGATGGTTAATAAACATTTGCCGAATTAGATGATATAGGGATATAGTGACTGCAAAAAACTATGGAATTGTAAGCTATTAGCAAATTTGTTTTACTAAAGGCAGTTTTCATAGTCAAGCTATCCCTGTTCATAGCACAAATTGGCGGGGGTAAAAAGGACACTATGTAATCTATAATCTACACTATACAGATCATGAGAATTTTCCAGGTGAGAAAAACAAAGGCCATGGTCATACAGCTAAGTGTATATAGCAGGATTTGAAATCAGATCTTCCTGTCTTTAAATCCTGTGCTACCTTGCTGGTTGATGATTAAGTTGAGACTTTGGGAGGTTAGGTAATTTCCCAAGATTGCTGTAGTGGTTGAAGCAGTGTACCAAACCAAGGCTGCTAACTTCTGGACCATCCTTTTTAAATTTGAGGCTTCCTTATGGTGGACTGGAATTGTTCTAGACTATTACTATAGGAGATTATAGACGCTAATGCCAATGAGATGAGCTAAGAAGAAGGAACACCAGAAGAGGCAGGTGGTGAACCTCAGAATTAAAAATACTTAACTTTCCTCAACCATTCTGTCACTGGTGGTGGAGTGTGTGTTGACACACTAGAGAGATGAATGTGAGGAGGCAGAAGCTTTTCACTGCTTCCCGTATATTTTGGACTTTCTTCAAGGGCTGGTCTGTGGACAAGAGAGCTTTACGTCATGGTTTCATTTGTCTGACTGCCTCTTTCTGCTCTTCTCTTAAGAGTTTCAATTTGAGGTGAGCCACTCAGGCACCATCATAAAAATAAAAAAGATGAGGGCAGCAATTCCCACCCAACCACAGTGACAGATGGAGCCCTGGGGAAGATAGGGGCCAAAGGTGTCAGGCCACAGGCAGCTTTGCAAGGCCTTCTTGTCTCCTCATTGCTCTCACTTTACAAACCTGCACTCTGAAAGATTGCTAAATGTGGGAACAATGCTGGCCCCAGTCTTTCAGTCAGCTTCCCCACCTCCAATCCTGTTTTGGCTCCATTAGCTCTTTGTGTGAAGGACAATGTCCTTGACCTCTGTCAAGCTTCCAGGGACTACTCAGACTTAACAGTTTCCTGCTGGTGCTGATTTAGAGGGCAGCAAAGGAAGCCACACCTAACATAGCACCAGGAACTGGGTGGAAAGATAGAGAAAGAGTAAGGAATGTAGGAGGAGGTGGGGTGGGATAGGGGATGATAGGGAGATAAGAAGAGAAATTGAGCCAAAGCTGGAATGAATCTTATGGATCATCTCCAATTTTCTCAATTTACAACTGAGGAAACAGGTCTATTAGGGATTTCAGTGGGTATTGAATGGCATAGCTGGTCCTGGAGCTGGTATAGAGAGCTCTCTCTCTCTCTCTCTCTCTCTCTCTCTCTCTCTCTCTCTCTCTCTCTATATATATATATATATATATATATATATATATATGTATATATATATATACATATATTATATATATATATATATCTGCCATTCTCTCTATTCTTATCTTTCTCTTTCCATTTCTCTCCTTACTAAATCTCTCGCTTCCCTCCTCTGACTCTCTCTCCTCTCTCTCTCTCTCTCTCTCTCTCTCTCTCTCTCTCTCTCTCTCTCTGTCTTTGTGTCTTTCTATCTGACTTTCTCTCTCTCTCTCTCTCTCTCTCTCTCACACACACACACCACACACACAAAAAGACACACATACACATACATGCATACACAAATTAGAGTGGAGTTCATCATAAAAATAATCAGGACTCAGATTCAATTTCTTTTGGTGATCATAAGTCTAGAGGTAGAGGCACCTTGAAAGCAATCTAAGCCACACTTAATAGCAGAGGAAAATGATATGCTTAGAGATGAGTGGTTTTACCCCAAGGTCACATAATTGGCAACTGGCAGACATGAAGTTCAAGACCATATACTATGACTCCTAGAGGTAGTGCTCTTTAAACTGTTCCACAGGATTATATCTGCTTCACAATGTGAAGAAGGTCAAATGGACAACACCTGTGAAATGTGTGGGGTTGTAAAATCTTAAATTATATCATTATCATTATCATCATCATCAATATTACAAATAAAATCATATTGTATATAATGAAAGGCATTTTACAGATGAACAACTGAAACAAACAGGAATGAAATGCCTTTCCCAGAGTCTCACAGCTAATAAGAGTGAGGCAGATTTCAAACTCAGGTCTTCTTAAATCTATGTCCTGTGTTCTAGTTCCTTAGCTGCTGAAATTCTCTTTGAATTGAAAAATCTATGTAAAGTTATTTAGAAAAAAAATAAAGTGATGCTTGAGCTGAAGCACTACATTTGGAGTAAAATGATTTAGATGCAAATCTTGGACTTGCTACTTATTACTTATATAACATTGGGCAAATCATTGCACCAAGCTTTAATTTCTCCAATTTTGCATAAACAGTATCTTGAATATGAAAAAAGTAATTGCATTTTTTGAATTGATTATGTAAAATTAAGGTATTGGGGGGCAGCTAGGTGGCATAGTCGATAAAGGAGCAGCCCTGGAGTCAGGAGTACCTGGGTTCAAATCTGGTCTCAGACACTTAATAATTACCTAGCTGTGTGGCCTTGGGCAAGCCACTTAATCCCGTTTGCCTTGCAAAAAAAAAAAAACCCTAAAAAAAATTAAGGTATTGGAGTATATGGCCAACACAGTCACTTTGTAATTTAAATCTAGGATCCTCTTGTTTAAGTGATAGAAGTAATAGTAGAGGAAACAGTGGTTATCTTCATTTATTTTAAAGACTGTCCTTTGGAAAAGGAATTAAACTTGTTTTTCATTACTACCAAAGAGAGTACTAGTGGAGAAAGGCAGATTACAGTTTGATATAAGGGGAAGAAAATTAAGATTTGTCTAAATGGATGCGCATTCTCAGGATATAATGAATATTTCATCAAGGGAATCCTCCTCCCCCATTGTAGGTAGAAGGAATTCCTATTCAGTTATAAAGGGGGCTGCAGTGATCATCAAGATTTTGTGATTGCAATTCTGTGATCCTACATACATAAGCTTGTTTTGGCATAGCTATAACAATGCTGCTCAGAAAGAGCTATCTCTATCTCATCTCTTATTTCCCCTGGATTCCTGTGCAAATAAAGTGAGGCCCCTCACCAGTCTCCCAAAAAGAGACCTTTTTGCTATTGCAATTTCCCAACATCTGTTTCAATGATGTGGAAAGGCACTTCTAGCAAGCTTGCAAACAATCACACATGATTTTTTGCAGTGCTTATCTCATTCACAGGACTTAGAAAATCATGCAATTTCATGCCTTCCCATGATCTAGAAGTTAAAGAGACAATGTGATAATGGACAATGATCATTCATTTGTCCATGCATTCATTCTTTCAACAAGGATGCATTAAGGAAACACAGTCTTCAGTGTTTAGCAATGATATTAAAAAAAATAATTACAGCTCTCATTTTTCTAGTCCTTAAAGATATGTAAAGCATTTCTTCCAAGACAACTCTGAAAGATTGGTAGTGGAAACAAGCACAAACACTTTACAAAAGAGAAAGCTCCTGGTGAGAAAATGGAAATGATTAGGTTAGAATCACAGAACTAGGAAGAGTAGGAGATGAACTGTAAATTTGTCTTGTGAGCTGAACTCCAGAGCTCTATCCACTGCCTATCTCAGTAATGCCACTTTGGGTGGTGGATGTGGAAGTCTTGCTAGCTGGGTGATTGCAAGTTTGCCACTTCACTTCTCAGGTTCAATTTCCACCAAAAGGTGGGGTGACAATATTGACTACCTACATTGTAAGATTGGTAGGAGTACATAATGATAGACCTACTATAAAGTGCCTAGTAAATATAATGCCCTAATAATTTTGGTCAGAGACTTGATGTTCTTCAATACAGTGGAGAAGGAAACTTCTGGGACTTTGTGTTCCATTAGAAGGAATTCTAATCTAAAAGTTTAGTTTCTATCTCCTACTAGTTATGTTAGCTAGGTGAGCCATTAATCTCTCTTTGCACCAGTTTCCTAATATGCAAAGTGAGGATGATTATATCACTTTTACTAACCCCACTATGCACACACTTGTCTGCACACACAGTAATTGGAAGCATTATTATGATGAATTAGAACAAGGTGAATAGCAGATGTAGTAGGAGGTATAACCTATGAAGTACCTGCTTTCTCTCTCTCTCTCTGTCTCTCTTTGTTTCTCTATCTCTGTCTCTCTGTCTCTCTGTCTCTGTCTCTGTCTCTCTCTCTGTCTCTGTGGGTGTGTCTCTCTCTTTGAGCAAGAAGATATTCTAGGCAGATAACAAAAAAGAAGCTACTCACTAACTCTAAAATGCTTCTATTTTTATCTTTGCAAGAGATTATGCACATCAAACAAAAATATACTTGTCAGCAACTTTGTCATGTTTCCAAGATTCTGTGAATGTTGCTGATGTATAAGCAGTTGGTTATGAGCCACAAAAACTCTTAACTGACTGACTTTTGGCAAGGGCCAGAGAAGATTCATGTGAGCTATGACCACTTTTCAAAGATCCAGTCTGCCCCATGGTAGAACTGGAGGTTAATATGTGATAAGTTATTTAATATGCCCAAGGAACTCTAAATTTGGGTTAAAAATATTGTGCAGTGACAGGTCTCAAAAGTTCATAGAGCAAGGTCAGCTAAGCAGTGACTGAAGCAGCTTTAACCACTCTGAAGTAAGTTGAATGAATATCTTTTTTTTCTGCTTTTCCTTCTTCCCTTTCCTATCCTCACATTCACCTCTTCTTCCCCTCTTCACAATAAGACCTCCTCTTGTTTGATCCTCTATGCAGTCTTCCTTTTACTAGTCTTGTCCCTTACTTTCTCTGCACTCTTCATGTTCTTTTTTCTACCCTCCTCCCCCTCTCCTCTAATCCCCTATACTTCTGCCTTTCCTCTTTTTTCAACTAAAGAAATTTCATAAACATATATTTTAATTTCTTATTATCTGTTATGCATTAACCTGGACAACACAAAATGGTGTAAATAATATTACAGACATTCCTTCCAAACAAAACAGTAAGAGCAATACTACAATCCAGGACCTTCTTCCAAGCAATTTGCAATCTAATCGTAAGATTATAATCTAAGTATAAGATTGCTTGTAAGAGAAAATAAGGAAGGCTAAATACAAACAACTATGATACACTGATAATTTGATAAGATCTATGAGTTCTTTGGTGCCTGTACTCCTTCCATTGGTGCACATAACTATACATTCACACCTATCCTGCAAAAATTTTGTCCATTATTTCTTATTTATCCATCACAGAAGGGTTCATCCAGTAATTAAGGACTTTCTATTTTCAGATCTCTTTATGTTGCCTGGTTATCAATGGCATTCACAGGCTATCCATTGACCACTCAATCTTATGCATGAGTCATACCTTTCCTTGATAACATGATTTATAGGACTCTTCATGTCTAAGTCTTTAATGTGCTGTCACTAACTTATATCCATTGTGTGGCTTTCCATTGCCCTTTGAGTGATCTATAATTTTAATTCATCACAGGCTGATGATTCCATTTTTCATAGTCACCGAGTATCACTGGCATGAATATTTCTGCCCTTTGGTTCAGAGAGAAGCTTAGACCTTAATGGTGATTAATTTTAAAAATGCAATCTCAACCCTGTCTATCTTCTTCTGTTGCTCAGTTCTGAACCTAGTTCATTATACATCTGTAGAGTTTGTCCAAGCAATTAAAATAGAAGGGGTAGTAAGATGGCACCATGCATAAAACACTGTGATCCTGGAGTCAGGAGGATCTGAGTTCAAACCTGCCCTCAGACCATTAACACTTACTATCTGTATGATCCAGGGCAGGTCACTTAGCCCCAATTGCTTCACCAAAAACAAAAAACATAAAAAAGAACAACCCCCCCCAAACCCTAAACAACATAAAACTACAAATAGAATAAGGAAGTATGAAGGACAGGACTCTATGGTCAGAAAGAAAAATAAAGATTGATGATTTTACAAGTGCTGTAGTTTACAGTATGTATGGGAGAGAATGGTGGTATTAAGATGTGACCAACTGGTCTGGGGCTGATAGAATGAAAACTGAGGCTCAGTTCAATGAGATGTGATGATCAAGTTTGAGATGGGTTACCAATATCTAAATTGAACACTCCAAGGATGAAGATAAAATGGAAGACTGTGAGACAAGTGTAAAATACTAGAAGAAAGATATGTGAGTCATTGTTGGGTTTGCAGATAGCAGGCAAAAGGACTGTGAGAAGGCTGAAAAAATGAATTTCAGAGAAGGAAAACTATTGAGTGATGGTGACAGTAGCAATGGGATTAAAGTAACAAAGTTGACAAAGAGTAGGATGACTTCTCACTTTGGTCATGTAAGGTTAGGTAAAAGTAGAATTGGGGGAAATAATAGTCAAGGCTGAAGAGGGTAGCCGGAAATGTAGCATCCTCATAAATATGTTCAAGTTTCAGTTTAGAGACAATATCTGAGGAAGAAATTAAGAATGGTGATAGGTTTCCAATATAATAGAAACTGTAAACAGTGGATATTCGGCAGCAGGTAGGTTGCTGACATTTCTGTACACTTACCAAGCACTTTGCATTCATTATCACATTTAATCCTTTATTTAAATAATATAGGGAGAAAAGTGCTATTTTTTTTCTTGCAAAAAGTTTATTTCATCAATGGAAGCATTGTTTAGTGAGTAGTTCAGTTCTAGTGAGGTGGTGCATTGGTTGGAGTGCATGACCTGGAATCAGGAAGATTCATCTTCCTGAGTTCAAAGTTGACCTTAGATATTTATTAGCTGTGTGACTCTGCCAAGTCACTTAACTTTGTTTGCCTCAGTTTCCTCATCTGCAAAAGGAGCTGAAGAAGGAAATTGCAAACTCTTCCATAATATTCTCCAAGAAAATTCCAAATGAGATCATAAAGAGATATGTCACTGAAACCATTGAACAAACACAAATCCCATGACTATTGCAGACTGATCCTTCCTCTTCAAGTATAAATACCAAAATAATTGCCCTGGGTACCAGAAAGTTGGATGACTCCCCTAGATTTGTATAGTTGGTATATTTTAAAGAAAGACTTTAATACAAGACATCTTGACTCTGATTCTAGAACTCTATCCATTTTTTAGACATGCTGTAATTATCCTCATTTTACAAATGGGGAATATGAGACTCAGAGAGTTGATGACACTTGCTCATTGTTTCATAGTATAGTGTCAGAGAGAAGCTCTGAACTCAGGTCTGCCTCATTTTAAGTACAACATTCTATTCACTCAGTTATTTGGTCTTGAAAGGAGGGATGGGAGTATCCATGAAAGAGCAGAGATGAAATCTTCGGATTCTAAGGATTAGGGAAATAAGGTCCCTGGAAGGGAGTTTATAAGGCATATTAACTGAAAACATAGGAAATTACAAGAGTATGCTAAGCACTGAGAAAAAAGTAAATCTTAACACAGCTGAAAAGTAGAATCAAGAGGTACTATGATTTCATTTAGAGTACTTATGTACTAAGGTCTTCATTTCTTTTTAACACTGCCAATGTAAAGATCTCACATTGATTTTCTGGTTAATGTCTCTAACAGTCCCTTCCTCACACTTCCCCTCGTTTCTCACACCCTTGAATGAGTGTATATGTGTTATTAATGTGTCTATATGTATGAATGTTGTTTATGTGTATATATATACATATATATATATATATGTATGTGTGTGTGTGTGTGTGTGTGAATTGTGCATGTGTGAGAATATGTGAATCTGTATATAAGGAAGGGGTGAGGAAAGAATGAAACTTCAAAATCCATTGAACTTTCCAGGAATTGGACTATAGGGTAAACAGTGATGTAGAGATTTCTGGGAGGTGAAAGGGGAAAGGATGAATTATTCAGCACCTATGAAGAGTGGCATATTCAGATATGATCAACAATCAGACAATGCATTTCCAAATTTTCTCTATCCTATTGCTTAGTTCCCAGCTTAGATTGGTGTGAGGCTGGTGAGGTTTGGGCAACTCTCCAATGCTGGAGAGAATAGTTGGGCACATTTCCCAGGCATGCTTTTTCTGATTGGGATAGTGCCTTTTTTAAGGTAAAATACACTGTACAAGAACAAAAATATTATTTTATGTGTCATGATAATTAATATTTTTTCATGTCTTAGCTGATATAAAAAATGTAGTCATGTGTAAAACTCTAGTCCATGCATATAATTTGTTCCTTTTTAATTGAAAGTGATACCATTACTTATTATTGTCTATATAGGTACACTGGCCTGCAGCCAATCTAGTAAAAGAAAACTAGATTCAGAAAAAAAATAAGGTAAGGAAATATTGTTCATTTTAAATTAGGATTCTTGATGATGTTACGAAAGGATTAACCTAAGGGTTTCTACATGCAATGACTTTGTGATGAGTTAAAAATAAATATTTTAAATGCTGATATGTATACTTTCTTTTTCTTTCTTTTGTCCTCCCTCCTTCCCATCCTTCTTTCTTTCTTTCTTTTTTACTTCCCTCCCTTCTTTTTCTTTCTTTCTTTCTTTCTTTCTTTCTTTCTTTCTTTCTTTCTTTCTTTCTTTCTTTCTTTCTACAAAACACACTTCTGATCAATTTCCTTAACAGAGTCAAAATGGTAGCAAGAAACTATGAAGCTCCTATAGCTTTTCCTGTGACAGCTTTTAAATTAAGTCTCTAAACAGATTGCCAAGTAACAGAATTCCTCCCCCTCCCCAAAACAAAACAAAAAAACAGAAAACAGAAAAAAGCAAAAACAAAGCAGAACTAAACAACTTTTTAGTTCAGGATATCTTGGAGAAACTTCAGCAAAGATGTCTCATGTGGGTAAAAGTGAGTACAGCTCAGTATAGGTGAGAGATGGTGGAAACCAGTTTGAGGTTCTTAGTCACAGAGCTTCTCACTAACTACATCAACTGGGTTCAGGCTCAGCAGGCCAGCCTTATGGAAGGTCAGTAGTGAGGGACCCAACCATAGCTAAAAAGCAAAGTTTGAGCCCCAGAAAACTGGTGCAGCAGTGGAATTGGGTTAGGCTATTGAAAAAGTCAAGGCCAAATCCCCAGCACCCAACGCAAAAAGCCTAGGCTTATTTCTCTTGGGCCCCAGGAGCAGAGCTCCAATTTCAGAATGAGAAATAACCAAACAAAAAAATAAACAAAATAATCAAATAGAATGCTAAATGCTAATCCACTAACCATAGAAAGCTATTGTGGTGACAGGGAAGATGAAAAGATCATGTCAAAAGAGGAAAGTAGCGAGAAAATACAAAGGGTATTATAAATTGATTTCAAATCCAAAATGTCATCTTGGAAGAGCTAAAAAATGATTTTTTAAAAATGAAGAGAAGAAGGAAACAAGAAAAAAGAAAACAGAGCTATGTAAGAGAACTATGAAAATCTGGAAAAGATAACATGAAAATTGACTAAAGAAAATATCTTTAAAAAAGTCAAATAGAGAAAATAAAAAAAAAAACAGTTCTTTTAAGAAACAAAATAAAGTGAGGGGCGGAGCCAAGATGGCAACAAGAGCTGATCATGTCTTAGGGGCTCTCTCATAAATCTTCAAAAATAAGGACTTTAACTAAATTTTCAAGAGACAGGACCCACAGAGGGACCCAGTGAGGCAGTTCTCCTACTCAAGATAACCTGGAAAAGAGCACAAAGGCTCTGCTCCCCGGGATCGGAGGGGCAGCATGGAGGGGTGGCCTGCCAGAGCAAAAGGACTTCAACCTCCCTGAGGCAGCTGTAGCTCACAACAGCAGGGGAGTTTCCTGAGCCATGCCCCGGGGAGCACTGGGCACAACTTGGGGGGACAGTGGGGGACCTCTGCCAGAGCTAACACATGAAGTCCAACCCTCAGGGCACACAGCAAGTGGCCTGGCCAGTGCATATCAGATCCAGGAACCATAAGCAGACAGAGCCATTAAGCAGAAGCCCCCAGGGCATGAGCCTATTGAACCTAGGGAGGGGAGTGAAGAGAGAGTCTGCTGAGCTCTGTCCTTTGTCCCTGGAACAGGACTCTAGGGATCTGATGACATTCAGATCCTGATCCCAGTCTAGGCCCTCCCCATAGAAGAGCAGGGGCCCCCTCCACCTCAGCCCCTTAGCAGAGGGGGGAACATATGGTCATTCACAGACCAGGAGAAAGGACAGAGCCTCACACACTGAGACCCTTGTGGGATTGTCCCAAAAGCTCAGGAAGCACCCCAAAAACAGGCTTAGGCTGGGAAAATGTGCAAGCAGAGAAAACAGAGGAACACCATTGAGAAATACATTATCTATGATCCCAAGAAGGATCAATATACTCAGTCTGAAGATGAGGAAACACAAGCTCCTGCATCTAAAGACTCCAAGAAAAACAGAAATTGAGATTAGGCTATGACAGAGCTCAAAAAAGAATTTGAAAATCAAATGAGGGAGTTAGAAGAAAAACTTGGAAAAGAAATGAGAGAAATGCAGGAAAAACATGAAAATGAAGTCAGCAGCCTAGTCAAGGAAATCCAAAAAAACACTGAAGAAAATAGCATGCTAAAAATGAGTTTAGGTCAAATGGATAAAACAGTTCAAAAAGTTATTAAGGAGAAGAATGCTTTAAAAAGCAGAATTGGCCAGATGGAAAAAGAGAAGAAAACTCTCTTAGGAGAACAAATCCTTCAGACAAAGAATAGAACTCAGGGAGTTTGCTGAATTACGAGAAACCAGGATTCATTACTTCAAAAACAAAAAAAATGAAAAAATTAGAAGAAAATGTGAAACATCTCATCGATAAAAATAACTGATATGGAAAACAGAATTAGGAAAGATAATTTTAAAATTATTGGAATACCTAAAAGTCAAGATCAGGAAAAGAGCCTTGGCATCATTTTCAAAGAATTACTACAGGAAAATTGCCCTGATTTTCTAGAAGCAGAAGTCAAAATAGAAATGGAGAGAATCCACCGATAATCCCCAAGAAAGGGACGCCAAAAATCAGCCCCTAGGAATATTATAGCCAAGTTCCAGAACTCCCAAGTCAAAGAGAAAATATTACAAGCAGCTAGAAGGGCACAATTCAGATAACATGGAGCTGCAGTCAGGATCACACAGGACTTAGCAGCAACTACATTAAAAGCTCATGGGGCTTGGAATATTATATACCGGAAGGCAAAAGAGCTTAGAATGTAACTGAGAATCAAATACCCAGCAAGGCTGAATGTCCTCTTCCAGGTTAAAAGATGGGCTTTCAATGAACCAGGGGAATTTCAAATGTTCCTGTTGGAATGGCCAGAACTGAACAGAAGGTTTGATCTTCAAATACAGGACTCAGGTGAAGCATAGAGATTGGAGGAGAAGGGGAAAATATGATGATGAACTGCATGTATTCCTGCATAGAAAAATGACACTGAAAATACTCATATGAACCTTCTCAGTTAATAGAGCAGGTAGAAGGAGCTTTTATAATTGAAGCACAGGAGAAATCTGAATTTGAAGATAAAATATTGTGTAAAAATGGAGTCAGTAGAAAAAAGGGAAATGTAATGGGAGAAAGAAAAAGGAGAGGGGAAATAGGCCAGGATATTTCATATAATAAATTTTTCTTTATTACGATGAGCTATTGCAATGATACAAAAGGGGGAAGACAAGGGGGAAGGAGGGAATCTTTGCTTTCATCAGAGGTGGCTAGGAGTGGAAACAGCATATATACTCAATGGGGTATAGGCATCTGGAGTAAGAAGGAAAGGGGGGAACAGGGGGAAGGGGGGATGTGAGTGACAGGGTAGAGGATGGACCATGGGGGGAGAGTGGTAAGATATAACACATTTTCTTTTTTACTTCTTGCAAGGGGCTGGGATTGGATGGCCTGTCCGGGACCATAGGGCCAAGTGGATGCTGTGCCTAAGGGGTGATAGGGGGGACTCAGGGCCTCTTGGCACCAGGACCAGGGATCTGTCTGCTGCACCACTCAGCTACCCTACAGCAGAGTCAAATGAAAGGAGAGAGAAAATATAGTACATGGTAGTGGGGAAATACGAAAGGAGGGAGTTGAGATCAGCAAATGGCAATGGTGGAAAAATATCGAAGTAACTTTTGCGATTGACATATCATAAAGAATGTGTTCCATCCACGACAGAGTTGTTGGTGTTGGAACAAAGACTGAAGCATATTTATTAATATTATTTTTATTATTTGGGGGTGTGCAGGACAAATGAGGCTGGGTGGCCTTCCTGGGGTGATCATTGGGTGTCTGAGGCTGGATTTTGACCCGGGTGCTCCTGGCTCAAGGGCCAATACTCTGTCCAACACCCAGCCACCTCTACTATTATTGCTATTTTATTTTATTTTGGGTCTTTTTTTTCTTTTTTATGTTTTTTTGCAGGGCAGTGGGGTTGGGGTAGCTTGCATGTTACACAGCTGGGTGATTGTTGGGTGTATGGGGCCAGATATAGGCTCTGGTGCTCCTGGCTCCAGGGTTGGTTCTCCATCCATTGCACCACCTGGCCATACCTACAATTATTACTATTATTTTTTAATTTTAATTTTTTTCTCTCTCCTTTATCGCTCAAGTGAGTCTATAGTTTTGGGGGTGAGGGGGTATTTTGTTTACCCTGAAACAAAAATATTTTATTTATGTATAAAAATGTTATTTGTACAAAATGAGAATAAATAAATATTAAATATTAAAAAATAAACTAACTGGAAAAGAAAAAATAAAAGTTTTTTTATTTGTATTTATTTAAGGCAATGGAGTTAAGTGACTTCCCCAAGGTCACATAGGTATGCAATTATCTGAGGCTGCATTTGAACTCAGGTCCTCCTGACTCCAGGGCCAGTACTCTATCCACTTCAGTTTACTCAATAGTTAACTAAAGAAAATATAATCCTAAAAATTAGACTTGGACAAATGAAAATTGATGACTCTATGAGACATCAAGAATCCATTAAACAAAGCCAAAAGATGAGAAAAATACATCTTAGAAGGCATGATAGAAAAAGGTGAGCCTGGATAAAAACTTTCAAGAAATTTTCTACGAAAAAACTGCACATTCTTTTGAGGGAAATGATGGATTTAGAGTACATTCAAGCTTATATGACCAAAAAAACCCCCAAACAGATGTGATCTTCAAATACAAGACCTGAGGTGTGTAAAAAGATGAATGGAAAGAAAATAAAATGTTAGTCAATAAGACTAAACTGTTTATATCCCCACATAGATGTATTGAGAATTGCATCTGTCTTTCGACAGCTGAAAGTATAACTTATACAGTGAGTGTGAGTATAAATTGATTATGACTTGATTATACTCATAACCCTTGAGATTTTTACTTCTATTAGGACAATCGAAAGGAGTATACTTAGAAAGCTTGGCTATAAGACAGTTATATAACAATTAAACGTGAAACATTGAGATATGAAAGTCCTGGGAGAACAAGGCAAAGGCAGAAAAAATAAGTAATACCATAAGAACAATCACAGATAACCTATTATATCAGAGGGAAAGAAGGGAGAGTGTGATCATTGAGAAGATCTTACTCTCATTATATTTGACTCAGAGAAGGAATAATATACTATTCTCATTTGCGTTTAGAAATGTATTCTACCTTATGGGGAAGTAGGAGGAATAATGGGGAAATAAGGAAAGGAGAGGCCAATAGAAGGAAATAAAAAAGGAGGATAAATTAAAGGGGAGAAAGGGAGGAAAAGAAAAAAAGAACTGATAGAATGGAGGGCAGCTTGAGGGAAGTGAGAGTTAGAAGCAAAACACTGGTGAGGAGGAATAAGGTGAAAGGAGAGAGAAAAGCATAAAAGGGGGAGATAGGATAGAGGCAAATAGTAATCATAACAATGAATTGAATGGGATGAACTGTCCCATAAAATGGAATCAGATAGCAGAGTGGATTATAATCCAGAAACACATTTGAAACAGTGTGATTCAGGGCAAAGGTAAAAGAATGGAGCACAATATATTATGCCTCAGATGAAGTTTAAAAAAAAACAGGGATAGCAATCCTGATCTCAGACAAAGCAAAAGCAAAACTAGATCTAATTAAAAGGGATAAGGAAGGAAACTACATCTTCTTCAAAGGTACTATAGACAATTATGTAATAGTAATATTAAATATATATGCAACATGTGATACAGCATCCAAATTCTTAGAAGAAAAGCTAAATAAGTTAGTAGAATACATAGACAGCAAAACTATATTAGTGAAGGATGTCAACTTTTCTTTCTCAGAAATAGATAAATCTAATCACAAAATAAACAGGAAGGAAGTTTGTATAGTGAATGGAATTTTTGAAAAATTAGATAAGCTATATCTCTAAATAAAATTGAGTAGGGATAGAAAAAATATGCTTTCTTTCCAGTGGTAGAGTAAAAAGAATGTATGTTTCAATCTACATTTGAATATCATCAGTTCTTTCACTGGGTTTATCATAAATCCTTCACACTTTGGATCTTGAGTAATTGTATTGCTGCGAAGAGCTAAGCCATTCACAGTTGATCATTTTAGAACATTGCTGCAATACATTTAATTTTGCTCATGTAAGTCCTTTTAGGTTATCTGAAAGTATTATGTTCATAATTTCTTAATGTAGAATAGTATTCCATCATAATCATGAACCTCAATTTGTTTAGCTATTCCCCTATTGAAAAGCATCCCCTCAATTTCCATTTCCTTGTTACCAGAAAAGTGTTGCTATAAAGATTTTTGTACATATAAATCCTTTTCAAAGAAAATTATTTGGGATACAGACAGTAGTAGGATTGAAAGAACAAAGGGTATGAATTATTTTATAGGCCTTTGAATACATTTACAAATTTTTCTACAAAATGTTTGAGCCAATTCACAACTGCACCAACAACATATTGATGCCTTATTTTCCCACCTCTTTTGAAACATTACTCAATTACCTATACTGTCCTATTAATATATCTAAATGTGAAATATTATCTCAGAATTGTTTCACTTTGAATTTCCTTATTCAATAGTAAATGAAACATTTTTGTATATTTCCCAAATGGTTATAGATAGCTTTGATTGTTGTTTAATCTTATGAAATCCCTTATGCTTTGACATTCCTCTTTATCATTTTCTCCTCTTGAGTCTTTAATTTAAAATAAGCTTTTCTGTCCAAATATTTTCTTTTTCCATTAGGAAAATTGAAAGTCCCCCATTTCATTGACTGGCTATCTTTTCCCCTGAAAAATATGTTCAATGTTTGCTGAGTAGGTGATATTTGTTTATAATCCAAGTTCTTTTGCCTTCCAGAATATCATATTCCAAGACTTTCAATCCTTAGATGTAGAAGCTGCTAAATCTTGTGTTATCTTGAGTGAAATTCCACAATACTTAATTTTTTATTTTCTGGTGACTTGAAACATTTTCTCCTCCACTTGGGATCTCTGGAATTTTGTTATAATATTCTTGAGAATATTTATAATGATATTTCTTTCAGTAGATGGTTAGTGTATTCTTTCAATTTCTATTTTTCCCTATGGTTCTAGAATATTGGGATAGTTTTCCTTGACAATTTCTTCAAATATGGCATCTAAGATATTTTTCTTTTTTCTTTTTTTTATTTTTGGATCACTGCTCTCAGGTAGTCCAAAAATTTTTATATTGATGAAGCATAAAAGAACACTGGCCTTGTAGTCAGGAGGACTCAGGAGTTCAAATCCACCCTTAGACACTTGATTTACTAGGGGTGTGACCTTAGATTAGTCACTTAGCCCTATTTGCCTTGGATTCAGGACCATCTCTAGTCATCCTGATTTATATCTGGTCAGGACCTAGAGGGCTTTGGACGAGAAAGTGATCCAGTCCCTCCTCCAACACAAGATCTTAGGAAAATGAAGAAAGGGAAGCAGAAAGGGGAGGGTCCATAATAAAATTCCTACATGGAAAGTACCCTAACTCAGAGAATCTTAGAATCTCTGAGGAGAATATGATTTTGTCTCCTACACAAAAAGACTTCCTTGAAGAAATAAGGAAGGAATTTGAAATTAATTGGAAAATTTGGGAGAGAAAATTAACACTTTGCAACAAGAAAGCAAATCCTTGGAAACTACAATTGGACAAATACAAAAAAAAATTTCAAAACGTCAATTGGTCAAATGGAACACTCTTTCAAAAATAGAATGGACCAATTGGAAAAGGAGTTGCAAAAAAAGTAAATGAAGAAAATTACTCTCTAAAACAAAAAAAAAGTGGAGTCTGTGGAATCTAATGACTTCATGAGACAAGAATCTGTTAAACCAAAAACATTGAAAAAAGTTGAAGAAAATGTAAAATACCTCATCAGCAAAAGGACTGACCTGGAGAATAGATTAAGGAGAGGTAACTAAGAATTATTTGCCCTCCTGAAAAGAAAAATTATTTGTCCTCCTGAAGAAAAAAAAGCCTGGATTTAATATTACAGTATATATATTGATGGAAAACTGTCCTGATATCATAGAACCAGAGGGCAAAATAGTTAATGGAAGAATACATCAATCCCCTCTAGAGAGGGATCTCAAAAGGAAAACACCAAGGAATATTGTGCCCAAATTCCAGACCTATCATATAAAAGAGAAAATCCTTCAAGCAGCCAGAAAAAAAACAATTTAGATACCAAGCAGACATAGTAAGGATTACACAGGATGTGGCTGCATCAACATTAAGGGATTGAAGTGCTGGAATATAATATTCTGAAAAGCAAAGGAGCTTGGAATTCAGTAAAACAATCCACTATCTGGTAAAGCTGAGCCTTCTCTTACAGGGAAAAAGATGGAAATTTGATGAAATTGAAAATTTGAATTTCAAACAGGAGACTCAAGAGACATATGAAAAGGTTTAAAAAATGGGGAAGGGGGAGAAAAAACTACTATCCAATAAGAAGAAACTGAGTATATCCCTGCCTGGGCAAAAGACTTTAACAACTCACAAGAATTGTAACTCAATTAGAGAGAATATATTTAGTTAGATACAAGTGATGGACACTAATGGCTTCTTCATGAAACTGCTATCCAGTAAGATGAAACTAGTAATATTCTTATCTGAAAGACTCTAATAACTCAATAATTGTAATTTTATTTGAGAGAATATAATTAGCCAGAAGTGCTGGACACTCATGACTTTTGCTGTAACTCGGATAAAATGATTTTAAAACAATACCTCCTTAAAAAGATGGACAGTAAAGAGATGGGATAATGAAAGAGCCTGAATTGGATAAATCTAATTATATCAAGAGGTACAGATGACCTATTGCAATAGAGGGGGAGAAAGGAGGAGGTGAGAACCACCAAAATTTTACTTTCATCAGATATGGCTTAAAATTAGCATGCATACACACAGTTAAGTTAAGAAATTTATTTTACTTTTCAAGTATTAAAAGGGTGAAAGGACAAGGGGGAGGAAAAGGTAAACCAACAGAAAGAAGGGAAGGAAGAAAGGGCAAAGGAAAGGGGAAAAATGGATAGGGGGGCTGGATATAGGAGGGCACACACACTGAAGGTGGTGGTAGTCCAAAACAAAATACTGGGGAAGATGGATAAAGGGAAAAAAGAGGAAAAAAATTTAAACAGAGGGGAGACAATATGAAGGGCAATAAAGAATTAGTAATTATAACTTTGAATGTGAATGGGATGAACATTCCCTTAAAATGTAAGCGAATAGCAGAGTGGAATAAAAAAATCATCTTAAAGTATGCTGCTTACAAGAAACTCATTTGAAGAAGAGAGATAAATATGGAGTAAAGGTAAAAGGTTGGAGCAAAATATATTTCCCTTTAGCTGAAGTGAAGAAAGGAGGGGTAGCAGTCCTTATCTCAGGCAAAGAAGCAGCAAAAATAGATAACTTTAAAAGAGATAAGGAAGGAAAACATATCCTCCTAAAAATTACCATAGACAATAAAGTAATTTCAATACTAAATATTTATGCACCCAAGGGTATGGCATCCAAATTCTTAGAAGAAAAGCTGAAGGACTTTAAGGAAGACATAGATAGCAAAACTCTACTAGTGATAGACCTTAACCTCCCGCTCTCAGATTTAGACAAATCTAATCATAAAATAAACAAGAAGGAATTTAAGGAGGTATATAGATTGTTAGAAAACCAAGGCATGATAGACCTATGGAGGAATTTTAATGGGGAATAGAAGGAAATATGTTTTTTTTTTTTTCTGTACTACATGGCACTTACCCCAAAATTGAACATGTACTAGCACATTCCTGATAACCAATTACAGAAAATGCCGAAATAGTGAATACATCTTTCACAGATCATAGTGCAATAAAAATCACATGAAATATTGGGTCAGGGAGATATAGACCCAAAATTAATTGGAAACTAAATAATTCCATTTTAAAAGATAAGTGGATGAAGCAACATATTACAGAAATAATTAAGTACTTTTCCTTAATGACAATAATGAAACAACATACCAAAGCCTATGGAATACATTCAAGGCATCAGTAAGGGGATATATTATATATTTAATTGCTGGCATGAATAAATTAGAGAAAGAAGAAATCAATGAATTAAATATGCAGCTAAAAACATTAGAGAAAGAACAAATTAATCCCTCCAATTAAATACCAAATTAGAAATCCAAAAAATTAAAGGAGAAATTAATAAAATTGAAAGCAACAAAAATATTGAAATAATAAATAAAATCTAGAGTTGGTTTTATGAAAAAAACAATAAAATTGATAAACTTCTTGTCAATTTGATTACAAAAAAGAAAGAAGAAAACCAAATTGTTAATATCATAAATAAAAAGGGGGACTCACTACCAATGAGGTGGAAATTGAAGTAATAATCCAGAATTATTGTGCCTATCTTTATGCCAATAAATTTGATAATCTAAGTGAAATGGATGAATATTTACAAAGTATATAAGTTGCCCAGGTTAACAGAAGAGGAGATTAATTACCTAAACAACACTATCTCAGAAAAAGAAATTCAACAAGCCATTATTGCACTCCCTAAGAAAAAATCTCCAGGACCAGATGGATTCACAAGTGAATTTTATCAAACATTTAAGAAACAACTAGTTCCAATTCTATATAAACATTTTGGAAAAATAGGTGAAGACGGAACTCTGCCTAACTCTTTCTATGACACCTGTATGGTGCTGATACCTAATCCAGGAAGAGTTACAGAGAAAGAAAATTATAGACCTATCTCCCTGATGAATATAGATGCAAAAATATTAAATAAAATTATAGTAAAATGACTACAAGTTATCATTAGGATAATACATAATGACCAAGTAGGAATTTTCCCAGATATGCAGGGTTGATTCAGTACTTGGAAAACTGTCAGTATAATTAATTATATCAATAAGAAACCTATCAAAATTATATGATTATATCAATAGATGCTGAAAAAGTTTCTGACAAAATACAGCACCCATTACTACTAAGATCACTAGAGAGTATAGGAATTAATGGAATGTGCCTTAGAATAATAAGCAATATCTATCTGAGACCATCAAAAACATTATATGCAATGTGCATTGGCTAAAGGATTTCACAATAAGATCAGATGTGAAACAAGGATGCACATTATCACCACTACTATTCAATATCATTTTAGAATTGTTAACTTTAGCAATAAGAGAAGAAAAAGCAATGGAAGAAATTAGAATAAGGGAAGGAAGAGACAAAACTTTCACTCTTTGCAGATGACATGATGGTATAGCTAAAGAATCCCCCCAAATCATCTAACAAAATACTAGAAATAATTAGTAACTTTAGCAAAAGTCACAGATATAAAATAAACACTCATAAACCCTCAAAATTTCTATATATGACTAGCAAGATGCAGCAGAAAGAGCTAGAAAGAGAAATCCATTCAAAGTAACTTCATACAATATAAATTCCTGGGAGTCTACTTGCCAAAGCACACTCAGAAACTTTTGTAAACAATTACAAAACACTTCTCACACAAATAAAATCTGTTATAAATAACTTGGCAAATAACAACTGCTCATGTATAGGCAGAGTTAATATAATAAAAATGACAACTCTACAAAAATAACGTACTTGCTTAGTGCCCTACCTATCAAAATTCCAATAAATCACTTTAATGAGTTAGAAAATATTGTAAGTATATTAATATAGTGAAATAAAATGTTGAGAATCTCCAGGGATTTAATGAAAAAAAAAGTGTAAAAAAAGTGGTTTAGCCCTACTAGATCTAAAATCATATTATAAAACATCAGTCATCAAAACTGTTATTGGCTAAGAAATAAGAATGGTAGATCAGTGGAATAGACTAGGTGCAATATGAGCGATTGATTATAGTATTCTGCTTTTTTTTTTTTGTTTTTTGTTTTTTGTGGGGTTTTTTTAGATTTTTCAAGGTGATAGGATTAAGAGGCTTGCCCAAGGCCACATGGCTAGGTAATTATTAAGTGACAGATGCCAGATTTGAACTCAGGTACTCCTGACTCCAAGAAGAGTGCTCTATCCACTGTGCCACCTAGCCACCCCTAGTATTCTGCTTTTTGATAAACCCAAAGAGTCCAGCTATTGGTGTGAAAACTCCCTCTTGGTTAAAAACTCTATCTTCAATAAAAACTGTTGGAAAAATTGGAATTTAGTATGGCAGAACCTTGGATTAGCCCAACACCGTAACCCTATAACAAGATAAGATTAAAATGGATACAGGATTTAGACAAAAGTCAATATTATAAGTGAACTAAGAGATCAAGGTATAGTTTACCTGTCAGTTCTATGGAAAGGGAAGCAATCCAAGGAAGAGATGGAGACCATTATTAAAAATAAAATAGACAATTTTGACAATATTAAATTAAAAAGCTTTTGCACAGACAAAACCACTATAACCAAGATAAAAAAATGTAGTAAATTGGAAAACAATTTTTTCCAACTAGTATTTTTGACAAAGGACTCTTTTCTAAAATACAGAATTGAGTCAAATTTTTAAAAAGAAAAGACAATCCTCAATTGAAAAATGGTCAAAGGATATGCAAAGGCAATTTACAGATGAGGAACTCAAATGGATCCAGAGTGATATGAAAATTGCTATAAATCACTAATTAAAAAAATGAAAATTAAAACATCTCTGAGGTACCACCTCACACCTCTCAGACTGGCCAATATGACTAGAATGGACAATGATCAATGTTGGAATTGATGTGGGAAATCTGGGACAATGATCCATTGTTGGTGGTGCTGTGAACTCATCCACCCTTTCTGGAGAGCAATTTGTAATTATGCTCAAAGGGCAGCAAAAATTTTTATATCCTTTGATCCAGCAATGCCACCAATATGTTTATACCCTGAAGAGACTGTGAAAAAGGGTAAAAATATAACTTCCACAAAAATATTTATAGTAGCCCTGTTTGTTGTGTTAAAGAATTGGAAATTAAGTGAATGTTCTTTAATTGGGGAATGGCTTAACAAACTGTGGTATATGTATGTGATGGAACACTGATATTCTTTTAGAAACAAGGAGGGATGGGAATTCATTGAAACATTGAAGGATTTTCATGAACTGATACTTAGGGAGATGAGCAGAACCAGAAGACCATTGTACTCCCTAAAAGCAACATGGAGGTGATGGTCAACTCTAATGGACTTGTTCATTCCATAAGTGCAACAATCAGGCAAAATTTTAGGTATCTGCAATGGAGAATATTATCTGTATCCAGAGAAATAATTGTGGAGTTTGAATAAAGACCAAAGACTATTACCTTTAATATTAAAAATTGTTATCTTATTATGTAATTTTGCTATATCTTACACTTTATATTTCTTCCTTAAGGATATGATTTTTCCTCTCATTACATTCAACTTAGATCAGTGCATACCATGAAAAAATGTAAAGACTAATAGACTACCTTCTGTGGGGGGGAGGGAAGCAAGATTATGGGGAACAATTGTAAAATTACAATAAATATGATTTTCTTTAAAAAATTAAATGAAATTAAAAACAAAAAATAAAATAAAATAATAATAATAATAATAATAATAATAATAATAATAATAATAATAATAATAATAGAGGGTCAGAGAGATTAAGTGATTTCCATGTGATTTGAGGCAGAATCCAGGTCTTCCTGATTCTAAGCCTGGTACTCTTTCCACTATTCTATGGAAATATTTAAGGAAAGAAGGAAGGGAATGAGGGAGGGAAGAAAAACAAAAAGGAAGAATGGAGGGAGGAAGTAATGAAGGAAAGAAGGAAGGAAGGAAGGAAGGAAGGAAGGAAGGAAGGAAGGAAGGAAGGAAGGAAGGAAGAAGGAAGGAAGGAAGGAAGGAAGGAAGAAGTATATTAAGCATTCATTAATCAGTTAGGTGACAGAGTAGACCCGAACTCAAATCTATCTTCACACACTTTCTAACTGAGTGACCTTGGGGAAATCACTTAAGGCTATTTGTCTCAGTTTCATCATCTAAAAATTGAACTGGAGAAAGAAATAGCAAAAAACTAAAGTATCTTTAAGAATAAAACCCAAAATATGATCATGTAGTGCTGGATATAACTGAAATTAATGAACCACAAGCCCTTGCTATTCATCAGTTAGTATGCTAAGAGTTTTGCTAATATTATTCATTTGGTTCTCTCAAGGTACTTGAAAGGTGGTTCTTTTGATTATCACCCTAACTTGCTATTAAGGAATTGAAAGAATTTTTAGGGTATTCTTCTCTTCATTTGATCCAACATTACATGTCTGAGCATGCGTTTGATTTGAATTCAAGTCTTCTAGTCTTCTGATCAAGTACTCTATTCACAATAACATACAATCAGTTAGTGTTTATAAGAATAATCATATATATATATATGCGCAAACATACATACATCTGGATACATACATATGAATATTTATAATGCATACATGTGTATACGTATGTGTGCATATGTAAAATATATAAAAATATATATACCCAGAACTATTATACACCTATGTATAAATGCATGTGTGACTGTTTTACATGTTTGTATAGATTTGAACACATCAACAAGTTTGGTGGAAACTCAGGGGAGGCATGTAAGTATCCTGTCACACTATTCATATGTGTATGTGTGTGCACACACATGCATGTTTTGGGAAGGGGGAGAGCAGCCCCACCAGCCCTCACATTAAGTCCAGTTTTTCTCCTTTTAATGGACTCCAGAAATATTTGAAACCAGAATGAGGGGAAAGAGAAGAGAAGGAAGAAGAAAAGGAAGGAAAAAAAGGAGGAAGAGAAGGAGGAGGAGGAGGAGGAAACAGAAAATGAGAACTGCAAAAAATATTATTGTCTTCCATTGAAAATAGAGCCCATCTTAGCTGCTATTGTTTCTCCTTAGTTGTATAAAAGCAAACTGAATTACAACAGCAATTTGGCTCTTGGGTAGCTCTGCCTTATGTCAGATAAAAATCAAATCCCTGGACTTAAGCCTAGACATGCCAGCAGTATTCTATAAGAAAACACTGAGATTGTCCTTTTAGTATTCAGTGAGAATATGCTTAAATGTCTGTATTCTTCATCAACCGAAGAAAAAAATGGAGGGAAGTGAAGTCACCAGTATCATAATTTGGACATGTCCAAACCATCCCCTCAGTTCAGTTCATCTTAGTTCAGTTTAATTTAATTCAATTCAAAAATCATTTTGTCTGAGCCACTAGAAAGGAAACAGCTGTTCTGTCTTAAGTAGAGTGAGGGGCACAGTCAGCACATTACCCTAGAATTTTAAAAAATGTCACTTCAGGCAAGACCCTTAAGTAATACAATTTGTTTCATTCTCAGATTTTGTTCCTACTCTTCCTGCTTTTGTTAACATTAGGATCTATGAATGTCAACCTTTGTATTTCTGATCATCATCTTCTTTGTCCCATTAACCTTAGCATCAATGGAACTGGAGAGTCAGAACAGACCTTAGAATGCATTTGATCTCACCTATTCATTTGAAATTTAGGGGCACAGAGAAATAATTACCTGCCCAAATCATATAAATAAAAAGTTGCAGAATGAGGATATGCAAGTAGGTCTTGTGACTCCAAGTTCATTCCTCCCTTTCCTTGAACTAAATTATTTATCTGAGAAACAGCTAAAAGTGGAGTGACCCATTCATCATTTATGGTAAGTGGTGATGGTGACAATAGAGGAGAACTTACATTCTACACCCTTAAGAACTTCCAATCTAGTTAAATAAATACAACATATCCTCATGTAAATGAAAGAGGTAGGGATTGATGTTCATCACAAAATCCACTCTGCTTCACTGACTACATATTGGAAACTGGGGTTGATCTCTTGATGACTGGCTGACTGTAATCTCTTGAGCTTCAGTCATTTCATTATAAAGAGACAGTCTATTCTCTCTGTTCAGCAGTGAGTAGGATTGATCAAGTGCTGTATATACAAATCAGCAACGTGGCTATGCCAGCGTAAAGCATTCCCCTATGTTTACTTTAATGGTTAGTTATACATTTTTTTTTTGCCTGAGACCACAGTATTTGGTCACCTATGACAATCCTTGCCATCTATCTGTCTTCAAGGTTTTCCCAAGTTAAGTTCAATTGATCCTAGTGTTTCCCCAAGGATAGAACACTCAAACAAAAAGTGCTTCATCACTCCCTTATTGATAAAATGTAGATAATGTCTTATATGTAATCCATAAAAACAGAGAAAACTAGTGTAAAAAACCTGTAGCAACTAATGTTACCTTCATCTACTCCATATAATTATATATATATGTATATATATATATATATATCCCCCTAGAAACTTATAGCTTGCCTTCCCCATTATGCTTGAGACCAGATATTCTCAGTGTGTGCATGCATGTATGAGTACATGTGATTTAAATTGCATTTTTCCTGCTACGTTGAACTTAATCACTGGTAGTTGATTGATTCAAAATATATTTTTGTGGGGATAGCCATGGAGGGTTTTGTGTAGGTGACAAAACTTTAGCTTCATGTGGGACTGATGAATATTAATGACTTTATAAATGAAAGATCCAACTGATTTTCAAACAGCATGTGAGCCATTTTCTCATTTTTCCAGTTTAAGGACAAAAAATATACGACAGTATATTTTTTAGAGAATCTTATGATTTCGAATCTTGAGAGATCATATTGCATGATCTCTTCATTTTTATGAAACAAAATTAATATAAAATAACTCAAGGTGGAAATCCATAAAGCTCATGCATCATGTCCATAGTGCTACAGAATGAGCGACAGAATTGTACCTAGGTCACTATTCCTGACTCCCAAGACAATGCTCTTTCCACCATGCCAAGCTTCCCTCTTTGTTTGAAGGAAAATAAACAGTCATTTGAAATGTGATGTTTGTGTATTCTGACCTCTCTATTCATTGCTAGGTATTTATTTAGTGACTAATTTTAAAGGAAGAATTTGGAATTTATCTTAGACCAGAGGAAAAAAACATATTGGGAAAACTTCATTCTGAGAAAATGTACAGTTCACCTGTCAAATATCTCAAAGCAAACTGGTTGAAAACACTTGACACTTAAAACTTCTTATTCCAGACTTACCACAAGAGCAAGCACTTAACATCAATTGCCTAAAATAGAAAATGCTCCAGTATAGCTGCTTAGCTTAGCAATCAGAGGAAATTCAAATCACTTAATAAAACCCCATACTGTCCATTTTTCTCTGAATTATAGTTGCTGTTAAAAAAAAAACATATTTTGTCTCATTGATCACAACCGATGGGAATATCCAATCTCATTTTTGGAATTTGGGCAGGTTAAGGGACAAAAATGAAACATGGAATTCATTAACATAGTTGTAAAGCTAAAAGGGAATTATCTTGGCAGCCCCTTTCACTGCATAGATTATGAAACTGATGCCAAAGGAGAGCAAATAATTTGTCAATAATCACAGACATTAAGTGCAGAGTCAGGATTTGACCTCAGATCTAATTCTAGATCAAGGTAATATGCTGCATGATGACATCATCAGATGCCTCCTCTTTAGTTCTATTCTTTATACATTGAAGTTAAAATACTTATTAACTATTTAGCATACACAATGCATTTTGTTACAGGATAGACAAGATGATGTATTCTCCTGCCCTGATTTAGTTTATAGATATCTAGGACTGAATGCATGTTTCTCTGTCTGTCTCTCTGTCTGTCTGTCTGTCTGTCTCTCTCTCTCTCTCTCTCTCATTCTTCATTTACATTGTTCATATTTTCCTTATCCTTATTTAGTTTTAAATAGACAAAATAGTCCAGTTATGTAATAAACATTGTAGATAAAAATCTAAACAACTTGTCATACTTCTACATTGCTCTTTGTATCTCAAATGTTTTAGATCACCTCTGACTCTTAGAATAACTCATTTCCTTCAAGATTAAAGTAAAATATACTTTTTTGCAGTGGCTTAGTGGATAGAGAGCTGACCTGGGAGTCAGGAAACCCTAAGTGCCTCAAACATTTAGTAGTTATGTGACCCTGGTCAAATTACTTAATCTTTATCTATCTGAATTTCTCTGTACATTCCTTCTTTTCCCCATGGTTTTATTATATGTGTGTGTGTGTGTGTGGCTGCTGTGCTAAGTGACCAGCCTCACTTTCTCCTCCAGAGCCATATGAATCAGGTCAACTGAATGCGAAGCAATTAGAATTGTGACTTGCTCAAGTAAAAGCAGCTAGTAAATATCTGAGGTTGGATTCGAGCTCCTGTCCTGATTCCAAGGTCAGGGCTCTATCCACTGTGCCATTTAGCTTCCCTCTATATAGCTCAGCACTTACTTCTCTGTTTGCACTATGACTCCTGGAGGTTTCGAATCCCAAGGGTGGTATGAGTCCCATGGGCACTTCCTGGTCCTATATTTAGGTACCTCTCAGGCTGCTACCCATTATAGATGCTTCTACTTCAGCCATACATCCCCGACTAGCTAAAAATAATTTCAAGCTAAGTATCCTACTAATATCTCAAACTCAAAATCGCAGAAATAGGACTTAACCTTTCCCCAACCCCCACAGAAACAAATCCTTTCCGCAAGATCTTAATTTTGTTGAGTGTACTACAATCGGTTCTGTCACCCAGGTTTAAAACATGAGTTATCTTTGCCTCTTGATTCTTCCCCCTCCCTCCCACCAAACCATGTTAGCAGCAACATCATGTTAATTCTATTTTCATGTCTTACACTCCATCTCTTGCATCTTCTCCCCATTTACACAGCAACTATTGTAATTCATACCCTCATTACCTCTTTATTAGCCTGTTTCAACAACCTACTAATTTATCTCTGGTATCAATCACCTTTCTTTCTAATTCATCCTCCACACAATTGTCAAAATGATTTATTTTATTTTTTAAATTCATTTATTTTCAATTTCCTAAATTTTTATTTTTAGTTTTTATTTCTTTCCCTTATGCCCCATCCCCATTTAGGGAGAAGGCAAGAAATACAATATCCATTTTAAAATTGAAATCTTTCAAAGTTTGATTCCACATTAATCATGTTTAAAAAAAAGAAAACCAAAAAATGTTTAAAAACACCCACTTCAATCTGCACTCGGAGTTCATCTATTCTCACCCTAAATTTGGATCTGTATTTTTTCATCTTGAGTCCTATGGAATAGTCCTGCACCACTTCTGATCAGTAAGAGTGAAGATTTTCACAGTTAACTGCAATTACAATCTTGCTATTATTATAGAAAATGTTTTCTACTCACTTTATTTTGAATCATCTCATAAATTTTCCCAGATTTTTTCCCTGTAACCACCTACTTCAATATTTCTTGTAATACAATCAATAACTTTCATACCATAACTTTTTCAGCCATTACTCAATTGATAGATATTCTCTCAATTATCAATATTTTCCACCTCAAAAAGACTTGCTATGAATATTTTTGGTGCATATGGGTTCTTTTATTATTTTTTCCTTTAATCTTTGGTGTAGAGATTTAGTGGTGGTATGACTGAGTCAAATGATATGCACAGTTTTATAGCCTTTTTGGCATAGTTCCAAATTGTTCTGCAAAATGGTTGGTTCAATTTATGCCTAAGCCGAAAGTACATTATTGTATGTATTCTTTGACATCCCTTTCAGCGCTTGTAATTTGCTCTTTTGTTCATGTTAATCCATCTGCTAGATGTCAGTAGTTACATCAGATTTGTTTTTGTTTTATTTTTGCATTTTTCTAATCAGCATCTCCAGCATTTTTCTATGACTATCAATAGCTTTATTTTTTCTTCTGAAACTATGTATTCATTTCCTTTGACAATTTATCAGTTGGAAAATTGTTCTTATTTTTTAAATTTTGCTTCAGTTCCATTGTATTTCAGAAATGAGACCTGTATAAGGAAACCTTGTTACATTTCCACAGTTTCCTAATTTCTTTCTAATTTTGACTGCATTTATTTTGATTTTTTTTGGGGAAAAAAGTTAATATAATCAAAATTATCCTTTTTTCTCCCATAAACATCTTTTTCTTTTGCTTTAATATTTTATTTATTTTTCCAATTGCATGCAAAGATAGTTCTCAACAATCATTTTTTGGAAGGTTTGAGCTTCACATCTTTCTCTCTCCCTCCCTTCCCTCTCCACTCCCTCTGAAAGAAATCAATCTAATATAGGTTATGCATGTATAACCATGTTAAATATATATATGTCCATATTAATCATATTGTGAAAGAAGAATTACATCAAAAAAATAAAAAAAACTTGAGAGGGAAATGATAAAAAAATAAATTTTAAAAATTGAAATGAGTAAGTTTTGATTTGCATTCAGACTCCATAGTTCCTTCGCTGGATGTGGATGATATTCTTCATCACAAGACCTTTATAATTCTTTTTTTTAATCATTTACCATTGAGTTGAATAAGCGCATTATAGTTGATCTTCACACAATGTTGCTACTAGTGTATATAATGTTCTTCTAGTTTTCCCCAATTTACTCAGCCTCAGTTCATGCAAGCCTTCTCAGGCATTTTTGAAGCCCTATCTCTCATGATTTCTTCCAGAACAGTAGAACTTCATCACCATATATCATGATTTGTTCAGCCATTCCCCAATTCTGCTTTTTTTTTGTTTTTTGTTTTTTGTGGGGTTTTTTTAGATTTTTCAAGGTGATAGGATTAAGAGGCTTGCCCAAGGCCACATGGCTAGGTAATTATTAAGTGACAGAGGCCAGATTTGAACTCAGGTACTCCTGACTCCAAGAAGAGTGCTCTATCCACTGTGCCACCTAGCCACCCCTAGTATTCTGCTTTTTGATAAACCCAAAGAGTCCAGCTATTGGTGTGAAAACTCCCTCTTGGTTAAAAACTCTATCTTCAATAAAAACTGTTGGAAAAATTGGAATTTAGTATGGCAGAACCTTGGATTAGCCCAACACCGTAACCCTATAACAAGATAAGATTAAAATGGATACAGGATTTAGACAAAAGTCAATATTATAAGTGAACTAAGAGATCAAGGTATAGTTTACCTGTCAGTTCTATGGAAAGGGAAGCAATCCAAGGAAGAGATGGAGACCATTATTAAAAATAAAATAGACAATTTTGACAATATTAAATTAAAAAGCTTTTGCACAGACAAAACCACTATAACCAAGATAAAAAAATGTAGTAAATTGGAAAACAATTTTTTCCAACTAGTATTTTTGACAAAGGACTCTTTTCTAAAATACAGAATTGAGTCAAATTTTTAAAAAGAAAAGACAATCCTCAATTGAAAAATGGTCAAAGGATATGCAAAGGCAATTTACAGATGAGGAACTCAAATGGATCCAGAGTGATATGAAAATTGCTATAAATCACTAATTAAAAAAATGAAAATTAAAACATCTCTGAGGTACCACCTCACACCTCTCAGACTGGCCAATATGACTAGAATGGACAATGATCAATGTTGGAATTGATGTGGGAAATCTGGGACAATGATCCATTGTTGGTGGTGCTGTGAACTCATCCACCCTTTCTGGAGAGCAATTTGTAATTATGCTCAAAGGGCAGCAAAAATTTTTATATCCTTTGATCCAGCAATGCCACCAATATGTTTATACCCTGAAGAGATTGTGAAAAAGGGTAAAAATATAACTTCCACAAAAATATTTATAGTAGCCCTGTTTGTTGTGTTAAAGAATTGGAAATTAAGTGAATGTTCTTTAATTGGGGAATGGCTTAACAAACTGTGGTATATGTATGTGATGGAACACTGATATTCTTTTAGAAACAAGGAGGGATGGGAATTCATTGAAACATTGAAGGATTTTCATGAACTGATACTTAGGGAGATGAGCAGAACCAGAAGACCATTGTACTCCCTAAAAGCAACATGGAGGTGATGGTCAACTCTAATGGACTTGTTCATTCCATAAGTGCAACAATCAGGCAAAATTTTAGGTATCTGCAATGGAGAATATTATCTGTATCCAGAGAAATAATTGTGGAGTTTGAATAAAGACCAAAGACTATTACCTTTAATATTAAAAATTGTTATCTTATTATGTAATTTTGCTATATCTTACACTTTATATTTCTTCCTTAAGGATATGATTTTTCCTCTCATTACATTCAACTTAGATCAGTGCATACCATGAAAAAATGTAAAGACTAATAGACTACCTTCTGTGGGGGGGAGGGAAGCAAGATTATGGGGAACAATTGTAAAATTACAATAAATATGATTTTCTTTAAAAAATTAAATGAAATTAAAAACAAAAAATAAAATAATAATAATAATAATAATAATAATAATAATAATAATAATAATAATAGAGGGTCAGAGAGATTAAGTGATTTCCATGTGATTTGAGGCAGAATCCAGGTCTTCCTGATTCTAAGCCTGGTACTCTTTCCACTATTCTATGGAAATATTTAAGGAAAGAAGGAAGGGAATGAGGGAGGGAAGAAAAACAAAAAGGAAGAATGGAGGGAGGAAGTAATGAAGGAAAGAAGGAAGGAAGGAAGGAAGAAGGAAGGAAGGAAGGAAGGAAGGAAGGAAAGAAGGAAGGAAGGAAGGAAGGAAGGAAGGAAGGAAGGAAGGAAGAAGTATATTAAGCATTCATTAATCAGTTAGGTGACAGAGTAGACCCGAACTCAAATCTATCTTCACACACTTTCTAACTGAGTGACCTTGGGGAAATCACTTAAGGCTATTTGTCTCAGTTTCATCATCTAAAAATTGAACTGGAGAAAGAAATAGCAAAAAACTAAAGTATCTTTAAGAATAAAACCCAAAATATGATCATGTAGTGCTGGATATAACTGAAATTAATGAACCACAAGCCCTTGCTATTCATCAGTTAGTATGCTAAGAGTTTTGCTAATATTATTCATTTGGTTCTCTCAAGGTACTTGAAAGGTGGTTCTTTTGATTATCACCCTAACTTGCTATTAAGGAATTGAAAGAATTTTTAGGGTATTCTTCTCTTCATTTGATCCAACATTACATGTCTGAGCATGCGTTTGATTTGAATTCAAGTCTTCTAGTCTTCTGATCAAGTACTCTATTCACAATAACATACAATCAGTTAGTGTTTATAAGAATAATCATATATATATATATATGCGCAAACATACATACATCTGGATACATACATATGAATATTTATAATGCATACATGTGTATACATATGTGTGCATATGTAAAATATATAAAAATATATATACCCAGAACTATTATACACCTATGTATAAATGCATGTGTGACTGTTTTACATGTTTGTATAGATTTGAACACATCAACAAGTTTGGTGGAAACTCAGGGGAGGCATGTAAGTATCCTGTCACACTATTCATATGTGTATGTGTGTGCACACACATGCATGTTTTGGGAAGGGGGAGAGCAGCCCCACCAGCCCTCACATTAAGTCCAGTTTTTCTCCTTTTAATGGACTCCAGAAATATTTGAAACCAGAATGAGGGGAAAGAGAAGAGAAGGAAGAAGAAAAGGAAGGAAAAAAAGGAGGAAGAGAAGGAGGAGGAGGAGGAGGAAACAGAAAATGAGAACTGCAAAAAATATTATTGTCTTCCATTGAAAATAGAGCCCATCTTAGCTGCTATTGTTTCTCCTTAGTTGTATAAAAGCAAACTGAATTACAACAGCAATTTGGCTCTTGGGTAGCTCTGCCTTATGTCAGATAAAAATCAAATCCCTGGACTTAAGCCTAGACATGCCAGCAGTATTCTATAAGAAAACACTGAGATTGTCCTTTTAGTATTCAGTGAGAATATGCTTAAATGTCTGTATTCTTCATCAACCGAAGAAAAAAATGGAGGGAAGTGAAGTCACCAGTATCATAATTTGGACATGTCCAAACCATCCCCTCAGTTCAGTTCATCTTAGTTCAGTTTAATTTAATTCAATTCAAAAATCATTTTGTCTGAGCCACTAGAAAGGAAACAGCTGTTCTGTCTTAAGTAGAGTGAGGGGCACAGTCAGCACATTACCCTAGAATTTTAAAAAATGTCACTTCAGGCAAGACCCTTAAGTAATACAATTTGTTTCATTCTCAGATTTTGTTCCTACTCTTCCTGCTTTTGTTAACATTAGGATCTATGAATGTCAACCTTTGTATTTCTGATCATCATCTTCTTTGTCCCATTAACCTTAGCATCAATGGAACTGGAGAGTCAGAACAGACCTTAGAATGCATTTGATCTCACCTATTCATTTGAAATTTAGGGGCACAGAGAAATAATTACCTGCCCAAATCATATAAATAAAAAGTTGCAGAATGAGGATATGCAAGTAGGTCTTGTGACTCCAAGTTCATTCCTCCCTTTCCTTGAACTAAATTATTTATCTGAGAAACAGCTAAAAGTGGAGTGACCCATTCATCATTTATGGTAAGTGGTGATGGTGACAATAGAGGAGAACTTACATTCTACACCCTTAAGAACTTCCAATCTAGTTAAATAAATACAACATATCCTCATGTAAATGAAAGAGGTAGGGATTGATGTTCATCACAAAATCCACTCTGCTTCACTGACTAGATATTGGAAACTGGGGTTGATCTCTTGATGACTGGCTGACTGTAATCTCTTGAGCTTCAGTCATTTCATTATAAAGAGACAGTCTATTCTCTCTGTTCAGCAGTGAGTAGGATTGATCAAGTGCTGTATATACAAATCAGCAACGTGGCTATGCCAGCGTAAAGCATTCCCCTATGTTTACTTTAATGGTTAGTTATACATTTTTTTTTTGCCTGAGACCACAGTATTTGGTCACCTATGACAATCCTTGCCATCTATCTGTCTTCAAGGTTTTCCCAAGTTAAGTTCAATTGATCCTAGTGTTTCCCCAAGGATAGAACACTCAAACAAAAAGTGCTTCATCACTCCCTTATTGATAAAATGTAGATAATGTCTTATATGTAATCCATAAAAACAGAGAAAACTAGTGTAAAAAACCTGTAGCAACTAATGTTACCTTCATCTACTCCATATAATTATATATATATCCCCCTAGAAACTTATAGCTTGCCTTCCCCATTATGCTTGAGACCAGATATTCTCAGTGTGTGCATGCATGTATGAGTACATGTGATTTAAATTGCATTTTTCCTGCTATGTTGAACTTAATCACTGGTAGTTGATTGACTGATTCAAAATATATTTTTGTGGGGATAGCCATGGAGGGTTTTGTGTAGGTGACAAAACTTTAGCTTCATGTGGGACTGATGAATATTAATGACTTTATAAATGAAAGATCCAACTGATTTTCAAACAGCATGTGAGCCATTTTCTCATTTTTCCAGTTTAAGGACAAAAAATATACGACAGTATATTTTTTAGAGAATCTTATGATTTCGAATCTTGAGAGATCATATTGCATGATCTCTTCATTTTTATGAAACAAAATTAATATAAAATAACTCAAGGTGGAAATCCATAAAGCTCATGCATCATGTCCATAGTGCTACAGAATGAGCGACAGAATTGTACCTAGGTCACTATTCCTGACTCCCAAGACAATGCTCTTTCCACCATGCCAAGCTTCCCTCTTTGTTTGAAGGAAAATAAACAGTCATTTGAAATGTGATGTTTGTGTATTCTGACCTCTCTATTCATTGCTAGGTATTTATTTAGTGACTAATTTTAAAGGAAGAATTTGGAATTTATCTTAGACCAGAGGAAAAAAACATATTGGGAAAACTTCATTCTGAGAAAATGTACAGTTCACCTGTCAAATATCTCAAAGCAAACTGGTTGAAAACACTTGACACTTAAAACTTCTTATTCCAGACTTACCACAAGAGCAAGCACTTAACATCAATTGCCTAAAATAGAAAATGCTCCAGTATAGCTGCTTAGCTTAGCAATCAGAGGAAATTCAAATCACTTAATAAAACCCCATACTGTCCATTTTTCTCTGAATTATAGTTGCTGTTAAAAAAAAAACATATTTTGTCTCATTGATCACAACCGATGGGAATATCCAATCTCATTTTTGGAATTTGGGCAGGTTAAGGGACAAAAATGAAACATGGAATTCATTAACATAGTTGTAAAGCTAAAAGGGAATTATCTTGGCAGCCCCTTTCACTGCATAGATTATGAAACTGATGCCAAAGGAGAGCAAATAATTTGTCAATAATCACAGACATTAAGTGCAGAGTCAGGATTTGACCTCAGATCTAATTCTAGATCAAGGTAATATGCTGCATGATGACATCATCAGATGCCTCCTCTTTAGTTCTATTCTTTATACATTGAAGTTAAAATACTTATTAAGTATTTAGCATACACAATGCATTTTGTTACAGGATAGACAAGATGATGTATTCTCCTGCCCTGATTTAGTTTATAGATATCTAGGACTGAATGCATGTTTCTCTGTCTGTCTGTCTGTCTGTCTGTCTGTCTGTCTGTCTGTCTCTCTCTCTCTCTCTCTCTCATTCTTCATTTACATTGTTCATATTTTCCTTATCCTTATTTA
This sequence comes from Macrotis lagotis, assembly GCF_037893015.1. NCBI lineage: Eukaryota > Metazoa > Chordata > Mammalia > Peramelemorphia > Peramelidae > Macrotis > Macrotis lagotis. The sequence goes on along the minus strand of NC_133660.1, from coordinate 209,238,394 downwards.
GTTTTAAATAGACAAAATAGTCCAGTTATGTAATAAACATTGTAGATAAAAATCTAAACAACTTGTCATACTTCTACATTGCTCTTTGTATCTCAAATGTTTTAGATCACCTCTGACTCTTAGAATAACTCATTTCCTTCAAGATTAAAGTAAAATATACTTTTTTGCAGTGGCTTAGTGGATAGAGAGCTGACCTGGGAGTCAGGAAACCCTAAGTGCCTCAAACATTTAGTAGTTATGTGACCCTGGTCAAATTACTTAATCTTTATCTATCTGAATTTCTCTGTAATTCCTTCTTTTCCCCAATGGATAGGGGGGCTGGATATAGGAGGGCACACACACTGAAGGTGGTGGTAGTCCAAAACAAAATACTGGGGAAGATGGATAAAGGGAAAAAAGAGGAAAAAAATTTAAACAGAGGGGAGACAATATGAAGGGCAATAAAGAATTAGTAATTATAACTTTGAATGTGAATGGGATGAACATTCCCTTAAAATGTAAGCGAATAGCAGAGTGGAATAAAAAAATCATCTTAAAGTATGCTGCTTACAAGAAACTCATTTGAAGAAGAGAGATAAATATGGAGTAAAGGTAAAAGGTTGGAGCAAAATATATTTCCCTTTAGCTGAAGTGAAGAAAGGAGGGGTAGCAGTCCTTATCTCAGGCAAAGAAGCAGCAAAAATAGATAACTTTAAAAGAGATAAGGAAGGAAAACATATCCTCCTAAAAATTACCATAGACAATAAAGTAATTTCAATACTAAATATTTATGCACCCAAGGGTATGGCATCCAAATTCTTAGAAGAAAAGCTGAAGGACTTTAAGGAAGACATAGATAGCAAAACTCTACTAGTGATAGACCTTAACCTCCCGCTCTCAGATTTAGACAAATCTAATCATAAAATAAACAAGAAGGAATTTAAGGAGGTATATAGATTGTTAGAAAACCAAGGCATGATAGACCTATGGAGGAATTTTAATGGGGAATAGAAGGAAATATGTTTTTTTTTTCTGTACTACATGGCACTTACCCCAAAATTGAACATGTACTAGCACATTCCTGATAACCAATTACAGAAAATGCCGAAATAGTGAATACATCTTTCACAGATCATAGTGCAATAAAAATCACATGAAATATTGGGTCAGGGAGATATAGACCCAAAATTAATTGGAAACTAAATAATTCCATTTTAAAAGATAAGTGGATGAAGCAACATATTACAGAAATAATTAAGTACTTTTCCTTAATGACAATAATGAAACAACATACCAAAGCCTATGGAATACATTCAAGGCATCAGTAAGGGGATATATTATATATTTAATTGCTGGCATGAATAAATTAGAGAAAGAAGAAATCAATGAATTAAATATGCAGCTAAAAACATTAGAGAAAGAACAAATTAATCCCTCCAATTAAATACCAAATTAGAAATCCAAAAATTAAAGGAGAAATTAATAAAATTGAAAGCAACAAAAATATTGAAATAATAAATAAAATCTAGAGTTGGTTTTATGAAAAAAACAATAAAATTGATAAACTTCTTGTCAATTTGATTACAAAAAAGAAAGAAGAAAACCAAATTGTTAATATCATAAATAAAAAGGGGGACTCACTACCAATGAGGTGGAAATTGAAGTAATAATCCAGAATTATTGTGCCTATCTTTATGCCAATAAATTTGATAATCTAAGTGAAATGGATGAATATTTACAAAGTATATAAGTTGCCCAGGTTAACAGAAGAGGAGATTAATTACCTAAACAACACTATCTCAGAAAAAGAAATTCAACAAGCCATTATTGCACTCCCTAAGAAAAAATCTCCAGGACCAGATGGATTCTCAAGTGAATTTTATCAAACATTTAAGAAACAACTAGTTCCAATTCTATATAAACATTTTGGAAAAATAGGTGAAGACGGAACTCTGCCTAACTCTTTCTATGACACCTGTATGGTGCTGATACCTAATCCAGGAAGAGTTACAGAGAAAGAAAATTATAGACCTATCTCCCTGATGAATATAGATGCAAAAATATTAAATAAAATTATAGTAAAATGACTACAAGTTATCATTAGGATAATACATAATGACCAAGTAGGAATTTTCCCAGATATGCAGGGTTGATTCAGTACTTGGAAAACTGTCAGTATAATTAATTATATCAATAAGAAACCTATCAAAATTATATGATTATATCAATAGATGCTGAAAAAGTTTCTGACAAAATACAGCACCCATTACTACTAAGATCACTAGAGAGTATAGGAATTAATGGAATGTGCCTTAGAATAATAAGCAATATCTATCTGAGACCATCAAAAACATTATATGCAATGTGCATTGGCTAAAGGATTTCACAATAAGATCAGATGTGAAACAAGGATGCACATTATCACCACTACTATTCAATATCATTTTAGAATTGTTAACTTTAGCAATAAGAGAAGAAAAAGCAATGGAAGAAATTAGAATAAGGGAAGGAAGAGACAAAACTTTCACTCTTTGCAGATGACATGATGGTATAGCTAAAGAATCCCCCCAAATCATCTAACAAAATACTAGAAATAATTAGTAACTTTAGCAAAAGTCACAGATATAAAATAAACACTCATAAACCCTCAAAATTTCTATATATGACTAGCAAGATGCAGCAGAAAGAGCTAGAAAGAGAAATCCATTCAAAGTAACTTCATACAATATAAATTCCTGGGAGTCTACTTGCCAAAGCACACTCAGAAACTTTTGTAAACAATTACAAAACACTTCTCACACAAATAAAATCTGTTATAAATAACTTGGCAAATAACAATTGCTCATGTATAGGCAGAGTTAATATAATAAAAATGACAACTCTACAAAAATAACGTACTTGCTTAGTGCCCTACCTATCAAAATTCCAATAAATCACTTTAATGAGTTAGAAAATATTGTAAGTATATTAATATAGTGAAATAAAATGTTGAGAATCTCCAGGGATTTAATGAAAAAAAAGTGTAAAAAAAGTGGTTTAGCCCTACTAGATCTAAAATCATATTATAAAACATCAGTCATCAAAACTGTTATTGGCTAAGAAATAAGAATGGTAGATCAGTGGAATAGACTAGGTGCAATATGAGCGATTGATTATAGTATTCTGCTTTTTTTTTGTTTTTTGTTTTTTGTGGGGTTTTTTTTAGATTTTTCAAGGTGATAGGATTAAGAGGCTTGCCCAAGGCCACATGGCTAGGTAATTATTAAGTGACAGAGGCCAGATTTGAACTCAGGTACTCCTGACTCCAAGAAGAGTGCTCTATCCACTGTGCCACCTAGCCACCCCTAGTATTCTGCTTTTTGATAAACCCAAAGAGTCCAGCTATTGGTGTGAAAACTCCCTCTTGGTTAAAAACTCTATCTTCAATAAAAACTGTTGGAAAAATTGGAATTTAGTATGGCAGAACCTTGGATTAGCCCAACACCGTAACCCTATAACAAGATAAGATTAAAATGGATACAGGATTTAGACAAAAGTCAATATTATAAGTGAACTAAGAGATCAAGGTATAGTTTACCTGTCAGTTCTATGGAAAGGGAAGCAATCCAAGGAAGAGATGGAGACCATTATTAAAAATAAAATAGACAATTTTGACAATATTAAATTAAAAAGCTTTTGCACAGACAAAACCACTATAACCAAGATAAAAAAATGTAGTAAATTGGAAAACAATTTTTTCCAACTAGTATTTTTGACAAAGGACTCTTTTCTAAAATACAGAATTGAGTCAAATTTTTAAAAAGAAAAGACAATCCTCAATTGAAAAATGGTCAAAGGATATGCAAAGGCAATTTACAGATGAGGAACTCAAATGGATCCAGAGTGATATGAAAATTGCTATAAATCACTAATTAAAAAAATGAAAATTAAAACATCTCTGAGGTACCACCTCACACCTCTCAGACTGGCCAATATGACTAGAATGGACAATGATCAATGTTGGAATTGATGTGGGAAATCTGGGACAATGATCCATTGTTGGTGGTGCTGTGAACTCATCCACCCTTTCTGGAGAGCAATTTGTAATTATGCTCAAAGGGCAGCAAAAATTTTTATATCCTTTGATCCAGCAATGCCACCAATATGTTTATACCCTGAAGAGATTGTGAAAAAGGGTAAAAATATAACTTCCACAAAAATATTTATAGTAGCCCTGTTTGTTGTGTTAAAGAATTGGAAATTAAGTGAATGTTCTTTAATTGGGGAATGGCTTAACAAACTGTGGTATATGTATGTGATGGAACACTGATATTCTTTTAGAAACAAGGAGGGATGGGAATTCATTGAAACATTGAAGGATTTTCATGAACTGATACTTAGGGAGATGAGCAGAACCAGAAGACCATTGTACTCCCTAAAAGCAACATGGAGGTGATGGTCAACTCTAATGGACTTGTTCATTCCATAAGTGCAACAATCAGGCAAAATTTTAGGTATCTGCAATGGAGAATATTATCTGTATCCAGAGAAATAATTGTGGAGTTTGAATAAAGACCAAAGACTATTACCTTTAATATTAAAAATTGTTATCTTATTATGTAATTTTGCTATATCTTACACTTTATATTTCTTCCTTAAGGATATGATTTTTCCTCTCATTACATTCAACTTAGATCAGTGCATACCATGAAAAAATGTAAAGACTAATAGACTACCTTCTGTGGGGGGGAGGGAAGCAAGATTATGGGGAACAATTGTAAAATTACAATAAATATGATTTTCTTTAAAAAATTAAATGAAATTAAAAACAAAAAATAAAATAATAATAATAATAATAATAATAATAATAATAATAATAATAATAATAATAGAGGGTCAGAGAGATTAAGTGATTTCCATGTGATTTGAGGCAGAATCCAGGTCTTCCTGATTCTAAGCCTGGTACTCTTTCCACTATTCTATGGAAATATTTAAGGAAAGAAGGAAGGGAATGAGGGAGGGAAGAAAAACAAAAAGGAAGAATGGAGGGAGGAAGTAATGAAGGAAAGAAGGAAGGAAGGAAGGAAGAAGGAAGGAAGGAAGGAAGGAAGGAAGGAAAGAAGGAAGGAAGGAAGGAAGGAAGGAAGGAAGGAAGGAAGGAAGAAGTATATTAAGCATTCATTAATCAGTTAGGTGACAGAGTAGACCCGAACTCAAATCTATCTTCACACACTTTCTAACTGAGTGACCTTGGGGAAATCACTTAAGGCTATTTGTCTCAGTTTCATCATCTAAAAATTGAACTGGAGAAAGAAATAGCAAAAAACTAAAGTATCTTTAAGAATAAAACCCAAAATATGATCATGTAGTGCTGGATATAACTGAAATTAATGAACCACAAGCCCTTGCTATTCATCAGTTAGTATGCTAAGAGTTTTGCTAATATTATTCATTTGGTTCTCTCAAGGTACTTGAAAGGTGGTTCTTTTGATTATCACCCTAACTTGCTATTAAGGAATTGAAAGAATTTTTAGGGTATTCTTCTCTTCATTTGATCCAACATTACATGTCTGAGCATGCGTTTGATTTGAATTCAAGTCTTCTAGTCTTCTGATCAAGTACTCTATTCACAATAACATACAATCAGTTAGTGTTTATAAGAATAATCATATATATATATATATGCGCAAACATACATACATCTGGATACATACATATGAATATTTATAATGCATACATGTGTATACATATGTGTGCATATGTAAAATATATAAAAATATATATACCCAGAACTATTATACACCTATGTATAAATGCATGTGTGACTGTTTTACATGTTTGTATAGATTTGAACACATCAACAAGTTTGGTGGAAACTCAGGGGAGGCATGTAAGTATCCTGTCACACTATTCATATGTGTATGTGTGTGCACACACATGCATGTTTTGGGAAGGGGGAGAGCAGCCCCACCAGCCCTCACATTAAGTCCAGTTTTTCTCCTTTTAATGGACTCCAGAAATATTTGAAACCAGAATGAGGGGAAAGAGAAGAGAAGGAAGAAGAAAAGGAAGGAAAAAAAGGAGGAAGAGAAGGAGGAGGAGGAGGAGGAAACAGAAAATGAGAACTGCAAAAAATATTATTGTCTTCCATTGAAAATAGAGCCCATCTTAGCTGCTATTGTTTCTCCTTAGTTGTATAAAAGCAAACTGAATTACAACAGCAATTTGGCTCTTGGGTAGCTCTGCCTTATGTCAGATAAAAATCAAATCCCTGGACTTAAGCCTAGACATGCCAGCAGTATTCTATAAGAAAACACTGAGATTGTCCTTTTAGTATTCAGTGAGAATATGCTTAAATGTCTGTATTCTTCATCAACCGAAGAAAAAAATGGAGGGAAGTGAAGTCACCAGTATCATAATTTGGACATGTCCAAACCATCCCCTCAGTTCAGTTCATCTTAGTTCAGTTTAATTTAATTCAATTCAAAAATCATTTTGTCTGAGCCACTAGAAAGGAAACAGCTGTTCTGTCTTAAGTAGAGTGAGGGGCACAGTCAGCACATTACCCTAGAATTTTAAAAAATGTCACTTCAGGCAAGACCCTTAAGTAATACAATTTGTTTCATTCTCAGATTTTGTTCCTACTCTTCCTGCTTTTGTTAACATTAGGATCTATGAATGTCAACCTTTGTATTTCTGATCATCATCTTCTTTGTCCCATTAACCTTAGCATCAATGGAACTGGAGAGTCAGAACAGACCTTAGAATGCATTTGATCTCACCTATTCATTTGAAATTTAGGGGCACAGAGAAATAATTACCTGCCCAAATCATATAAATAAAAAGTTGCAGAATGAGGATATGCAAGTAGGTCTTGTGACTCCAAGTTCATTCCTCCCTTTCCTTGAACTAAATTATTTATCTGAGAAACAGCTAAAAGTGGAGTGACCCATTCATCATTTATGGTAAGTGGTGATGGTGACAATAGAGGAGAACTTACATTCTACACCCTTAAGAACTTCCAATCTAGTTAAATAAATACAACATATCCTCATGTAAATGAAAGAGGTAGGGATTGATGTTCATCACAAAATCCACTCTGCTTCACTGACTAGATATTGGAAACTGGGGTTGATCTCTTGATGACTGGCTGACTGTAATCTCTTGAGCTTCAGTCATTTCATTATAAAGAGACAGTCTATTCTCTCTGTTCAGCAGTGAGTAGGATTGATCAAGTGCTGTATATACAAATCAGCAACGTGGCTATGCCAGCGTAAAGCATTCCCCTATGTTTACTTTAATGGTTAGTTATACATTTTTTTTTTGCCTGAGACCACAGTATTTGGTCACCTATGACAATCCTTGCCATCTATCTGTCTTCAAGGTTTTCCCAAGTTAAGTTCAATTGATCCTAGTGTTTCCCCAAGGATAGAACACTCAAACAAAAAGTGCTTCATCACTCCCTTATTGATAAAATGTAGATAATGTCTTATATGTAATCCATAAAAACAGAGAAAACTAGTGTAAAAAACCTGTAGCAACTAATGTTACCTTCATCTACTCCATATAATTATATATATATCCCCCTAGAAACTTATAGCTTGCCTTCCCCATTATGCTTGAGACCAGATATTCTCAGTGTGTGCATGCATGTATGAGTACATGTGATTTAAATTGCATTTTTCCTGCTATGTTGAACTTAATCACTGGTAGTTGATTGACTGATTCAAAATATATTTTTGTGGGGATAGCCATGGAGGGTTTTGTGTAGGTGACAAAACTTTAGCTTCATGTGGGACTGATGAATATTAATGACTTTATAAATGAAAGATCCAACTGATTTTCAAACAGCATGTGAGCCATTTTCTCATTTTTCCAGTTTAAGGACAAAAAATATACGACAGTATATTTTTTAGAGAATCTTATGATTTCGAATCTTGAGAGATCATATTGCATGATCTCTTCATTTTTATGAAACAAAATTAATATAAAATAACTCAAGGTGGAAATCCATAAAGCTCATGCATCATGTCCATAGTGCTACAGAATGAGCGACAGAATTGTACCTAGGTCACTATTCCTGACTCCCAAGACAATGCTCTTTCCACCATGCCAAGCTTCCCTCTTTGTTTGAAGGAAAATAAACAGTCATTTGAAATGTGATGTTTGTGTATTCTGACCTCTCTATTCATTGCTAGGTATTTATTTAGTGACTAATTTTAAAGGAAGAATTTGGAATTTATCTTAGACCAGAGGAAAAAAACATATTGGGAAAACTTCATTCTGAGAAAATGTACAGTTCACCTGTCAAATATCTCAAAGCAAACTGGTTGAAAACACTTGACACTTAAAACTTCTTATTCCAGACTTACCACAAGAGCAAGCACTTAACATCAATTGCCTAAAATAGAAAATGCTCCAGTATAGCTGCTTAGCTTAGCAATCAGAGGAAATTCAAATCACTTAATAAAACCCCATACTGTCCATTTTTCTCTGAATTATAGTTGCTGTTAAAAAAAAAACATATTTTGTCTCATTGATCACAACCGATGGGAATATCCAATCTCATTTTTGGAATTTGGGCAGGTTAAGGGACAAAAATGAAACATGGAATTCATTAACATAGTTGTAAAGCTAAAAGGGAATTATCTTGGCAGCCCCTTTCACTGCATAGATTATGAAACTGATGCCAAAGGAGAGCAAATAATTTGTCAATAATCACAGACATTAAGTGCAGAGTCAGGATTTGACCTCAGATCTAATTCTAGATCAAGGTAATATGCTGCATGATGACATCATCAGATGCCTCCTCTTTAGTTCTATTCTTTATACATTGAAGTTAAAATACTTATTAAGTATTTAGCATACACAATGCATTTTGTTACAGGATAGACAAGATGATGTATTCTCCTGCCCTGATTTAGTTTATAGATATCTAGGACTGAATGCATGTTTCTCTGTCTGTCTGTCTGTCTGTCTGTCTGTCTGTCTGTCTGTCTCTCTCTCTCTCTCTCTCTCATTCTTCATTTACATTGTTCATATTTTCCTTATCCTTATTTAGTTTTAAATAGACAAAATAGTCCAGTTATGTAATAAACATTGTAGATAAAAATCTAAACAACTTGTCATACTTCTACATTGCTCTTTGTATCTCAAATGTTTTAGATCACCTCTGACTCTTAGAATAACTCATTTCCTTCAAGATTAAAGTAAAATATACTTTTTTGCAGTGGCTTAGTGGATAGAGAGCTGACCTGGGAGTCAGGAAACCCTAAGTGCCTCAAACATTTAGTAGTTATGTGACCCTGGTCAAATTACTTAATCTTTATCTATCTGAATTTCTCTGTACATTCCTTCTTTTCCCCATGGTTTTATTATATGTGTGTGTGTGTGTGTGGCTGCTGTGCTAAGTGACCAGCCTCACTTTCTCCTCCAGAGCCATATGAATCAGGTCAACTGAATGCGAAGCAATTAGAATTGTGATTGCTCAAGTAAAAGCAGCTAGTAAATATCTGAGGTTGGATTCGAGCTCCTGTCCTGATTCCAAGGTCAGGGCTCTATCCACTGTGCCATTTAGCTTCCCTCTATATAGCTCAGCACTTACTTCTCTGTTTGCACTATGACTCCTGGAGGTTTCGAATCCCAAGGGTGGTATGAGTCCCATGGGCACTTCCTGGTCCTATATTTAGGTACCTCTCAGGCTGCTACCCATTATAGATGCTTCTACTTCAGCCATACATCCCCGACTAGCTAAAAATAATTTCAAGCTAAGTATCCTACTAATATCTCAAACTCAAAATCGCAGAAATAGGACTTAACCTTTCCCCAACCCCCACAGAAACAAATCCTTTCCGCAAGATCTTAATTTTGTTGAGTGTACTACAATCGGTTCTGTCACCCAGGTTTAAAACATGAGTTATCTTTGCCTCTTGATTCTTCCCCCTCCCTCCCACCAAACCATGTTAGCAGCAACATCATGTTAATTCTATTTTCATGTCTTACACTCCATCTCTTGCATCTTCTCCCCATTTACACAGCAACTATTGTAATTCATACCCTCATTACCTCTTTATTAGCCTGTTTCAACAACCTACTAATTTATCTCTGGTATCAATCACCTTTCTTTCTAATTCATCCTCCACACAATTGTCAAAATGATTTATTTTATTTTTTAAATTCATTTATTTTCAATTTCCTAAATTTTTATTTTTAGTTTTTATTTCTTTCCCTTATGCCCCATCCCCATTTAGGGAGAAGGCAAGAAATACAATATCCATTTTAAAATTGAAATCTTTCAAAGTTTGATTCCACATTAATCATGTTTAAAAAAAAGAAAACCAAAAAATGTTTAAAAACACCCACTTCAATCTGCACTCGGAGTTCATCTATTCTCACCCTAAATTTGGATCTGTATTTTTTCATCTTGAGTCCTATGGAATAGTCCTGCACCACTTCTGATCAGTAAGAGTGAAGATTTTCACAGTTAACTGCAATTACAATCTTGCTATTATTATAGAAAATGTTTTCTACTCACTTTATTTTGAATCATCTCATAAATTTTCCCAGATTTTTTCCCTGTAACCACCTACTTCAATATTTCTTGTAATACAATCAATAACTTTCATACCATAACTTTTTCAGCCATTACTCAATTGATAGATATTCTCTCAATTATCAATATTTTCCACCTCAAAAAGACTTGCTATGAATATTTTTGGTGCCTATGGGTTCTTTTATTATTTTTTCCTTTAATCTTTGGTGTAGAGATTTAGTGGTGGTATGACTGAGTCAAATGATATGCACAGCTTTATAGCCTTTTTGGCATAGTTCCAAATTGTTCTGCAAAATGGTTGGTTCAATTTATGCCTAAGCCGAAAGTACATTATTGTATGTATTCTTTGACATCCCTTTCAGCGCTTGTAATTTGCTCTTTTGTTCATGTTAATCCATCTGCTAGATGTCAGTAGTTACATCAGATTTGTTTTTGTTTTATTTTTGCATTTTTCTAATCAGCATCTCCAGCATTTTTCTATGACTATCAATAGCTTTATTTTTTCTTCTGAAACTATGTATTCATTTCCTTTGACAATTTATCAGTTGGAAAATTGTTCTTATTTTTTAAATTTTGCTTCAGTTCCATTGTATTTCAGAAATGAGACCTGTATAAGGAAACCTTGTTACATTTCCACAGTTTCCTAATTTCTTTCTAATTTTGACTGCATTTATTTTGATTTTTTTGGGGGAAAAAAGTTAATATAATCAAAATTATCCTTTTTTCTCCCATAAACATCTTTTTCTTTTGCTTTAATATTTTATTTATTTATTTTTCCAATTGCATGCAAAGATAGTTCTCAACAATCATTTTTTGGAAGGTTTGAGCTTCACATCTTTCTCTCTCCCTCCCTTCCCTCTCCACTCCCTCTGAAAGAAATCAATCTAATATAGGTTATGCATGTATAACCATGTTAAATATATATATGTCCATATTAATCATATTGTGAAAGAAGAATTACATCAAAAAATAAAAAAAACTTGAGAGGGAAATGATAAAAAAATAAATTTTAAAAATTGAAATGAGTAAGTTTTGATTTGCATTCAGACTCCATAGTTCCTTCGCTGGATGTGGATGATATTCTTCATCACAAGACCTTTATAATTCTTTTTTTTAATCATTTACCATTGAGTTGAATAAGCGCATTATAGTTGATCTTCACACAATGTTGCTACTAGTGTATATAATGTTCTTCTAGTTTTCCCCAATTTACTCAGCCTCAGTTCATGCAAGTCTTCTCAGGCATTTTTGAAGCCCTATCTCTCATGATTTCTTCCAGAACAGTAGAACTTCATCACCATATATCATGATTTGTTCAGCCATTCCCCAATTGATGGTTATCCCATTCAATTTCCAATTCTTTGCAACAATAAAAAGAGGTACTATGAACATTTTTGTACATGTAAGCTTTTTACCTTTTTTGTTATCTTTTTTGGGATACAGACCTAGTAGTGCTATTACTGGACCAAAAGGTATGCAAAGCTTTATTGTCCTTTGGGCAGAGTTCCAAACTGCTTTTCAGAAATGTTGAACTATATCTTGTTTCATCATAAAATCTTTCCTTATCCTTAGTTCTAAAAGGTAATTTTTCCCATGTTCCCCTAATTTATTTGTGATATGACCCTTTATGTCTAAATCATTGCCCATTTTGAGTTTATCTTGGACTGTGATGTGAGATGCTGGTTTATACCTAGTTTCTACCAGACTACTTTCAAATTTTTCCAAGCAGTTTTTGTTCAGCAGTGAGGTCTCAGGTCAATATCTGAGATTTTTGAGTTTATCAAACACTAGCTTAGAGTGGTCATTTACTTCTATGTAACATATACTTACTCTATTTCTTTAATAAATCACTTTTTAATTCAGTATCAGATTATTTTTGATGATTACCACTGTTTAGTATAGTTTGAGATCTGGTATTGCTTGCTTTCCTCCTTCAATTTTTTTATTTGAATTTTTGATATTTTACCTTTTCCAGATTAATTTTTTCCAGTTCTAAAAGAATGATTTTTTTGGTAGTTTGATTTGTCACTGTACAGATAAACTAATTTTAGTAGTTTTGCAATTTTACTATATTGACTCAGGATATTCAAAAGTAATTAATATTTCTTCAAATTTTTAGAAATTTATTTCTGTGAAAAGTTTTTGTGATTCATAATAATGAAGATTCTTGAAGAAGACCACGGTATCAGGGGAAGTGATGCTGTGATAAAGACATGAACTAGATCTGAGTGAGAGAATGCTGTGATAAATCACTAGTCTCACTTTCTCCTCCCATGGATAGATATGAATTGGAATGACTGGAGATGGCCCTGGAGGTGAGGCAATCAGGGTGAAGTGTCTTGTCCAAGGTCATACAGCTAAGCAATTATCTAATGTCTGAAGTTAGGTTAATTGCCACCTAGCTGCCCTTTGCTATTCTAAAGTTCTTTATGAACTGTGTCCAATTGACCTTTCCAGATTTACTGTAAGTTCCCAATATATTGATCGTTTTGGATCTTACTTTGCACAAACAGTCCAATACTTCTTTTGACCATAAATAGGAATTTGTGGTAATGGTCTTTCATCAATTCGTATCCCAGTGGTTTCCATATTTACATGGAAGATTTATAAGTGCCTCAGGCACTGGGTATTTGGGGATTTTAAGGACTTGCTATGACTTAATCTTATTTATTTTTGTTCTACAGGTTACCTCATGTCCTGACTCTTTTCCTCCCACTCCCTTTCCCTCTTTTCTCCTTTTCTCTCTTTTTCCTTAAAGTCTGGTTAAATTTCTTGGGGTTTTCAGACCCCAAATCACTCTGCTTCTCCCTGAGTTGTCAATTATGGATCTCAGTTTTGGTTATTGTTTGAACCCAGCATTTTTTTTTTGTTTTGACTATGCAAAGTAATACTTTCTTTCATTTCTTTCCTACTTCCCTTAATTACTGAGAATTACTGAGGGTCTTGCACTCCCAGTTTATTTATTTATTCTTTTTGACTAAGTGATCATTCTTAATATCTGTTTCATCTCTTTCTTATCTAACTTTAATCACTGAATAGATGTTTTGTTAGTCAAACTGTGACCTGGGAAGCTTTGAAAGGTCAAGATCTTCCCTTGCATCCAGGGTCATTATCAATCACCCTTATCTTATCGCTTGACCCAGAGGACCCAATATGAGAAATTGAGTCTGGAGACTTTGCACAACACTCCCTCACTTAAGTTCAATTCACTCCTGGGTTATGACATCACCTCCCTGATATCATGGTCTTCTTCAAAAAGGACAAACAAGAAGTAGTTATATAAAACAATGTCTTCTAAAATACTCTTATTACATGTCTGACAATGCGTTAGATGTTAGGGATATGAAGACAAAAGCAAAACAGTCCCAGGCCCCAAGCAGTTTGAATTCTATTGCGGAAACAATACTTATACTTTAACTAAATACAAAATAATTTCAGGAATTACTAGTAGTAGATTGCATCAGGAAAGGCTTTGTATAAGAGATGGCTTCTAAACTAACCTATAAAGACAAATCATGATACTTAGAGACAGACTGTACTTCTTTTGTCTCTCCGTCAGATTATTCCACAAGCCAGGAATACAACCTCTGTTTGCTGCTGAGTCTGAAACCACAATTCCTTTTCATTTAGGGAGACTAGCATCATTAGAAGACTCAATTGCTGGATTATTTGGGCTAAACTGAAGTGGCAAAGGAAGGTGGTACTATCCAGGTCAACAGCAGGCATTAGTACAAGGATAATAATGATAATTTCTTGACATTTATTTTCAAATTTACAAAGAACTTAGTTAACAATAACCCTGTCAATGAACATTATCCTCATTTTAGAGATGAAGAAAGAGCCTCAAAGAGGTTAATCAAGTGTAATTCAAGAATAAATGGTTTGGGTTAGGAGAAATGAACTGAATGATTTCATATAAGGAGGACTGAGGGACTGAATTTGCCATAGAATTCACAAATTTGTAGCACTAAGTTCTCACTAAGAAGTGATATTTTTCAAGTCTTTCCATTCCCATCTAAAATTGAAGATACAAATTTAAATAACAATAAATGTCATTATTAGAGTTCTTTAACATGGGCAAACACTTAACATGCATTATTTCATTTAAGCAACAGTATGATAAAGATAACACTGGTATTATTATCCCCATGTAAACCAGACATTTCTAAGATCCTTCAAGTACAAATTCTATGATTCTGCATTCCTGTTATTAAGCATAATCTTCCAGTTTGTTGTTGAAAGTCAGCCATTTATGTGGGTGGCCTCCTTGCTCTCCAGGAAAATAACTACAGTATAAGTAATGAAAGCATGCATATCTGGGGAAGGTCTGTGATAGTATGAAGAAAGAAGTGGAACAGCTTACCATTTAGACAAGCAAAACTGGAAAAGTTAGCCTCACTTTCTGTATGCATAAATTTGATTATAAACTCACTTTGAAATGCAATTTATTCATGATTTTGCTTTAAATGTTTCCAGAATAAGACCAAGTACTTTAGATCAATGTAAATTTGAAAATTGTAAGGCAAGCACAAATTGTTAAACTTTAAATTCCTTTCCTTGTAATTTAATTATCACTAAAGAATCCTTTTCAGTATTTTCATTGTATAAACTGAATGTTTTCTTAAAATTAGAATTTTTTCAATTCCTTTGTCTTCTACACCTTGGTGTAGAATAAAAAGGAATTGAAAGAATACACACACACACACACACATATACACACACAGACACACACACACACACACACAAACACACACACATATATATATATATATTAGGAGAGAAAGAGAGATCTATAAATATTATTTTTTTGCCTGTAATTAAGAAGTAAAAGTCACTACTGAAATTTTATCCTGAGCATGTAATTTTCTTATGATTTTTGTAGGAACCAACTACCATAATGCAAATATTGATTTTCCTCAAATGACAACCCGAAAGAGGAAAGTGGAATTAAAATAGAAGCTCCTCTCAAATTTACAGTCTTTCAGTTTTCTATATGCTATTATTGCTGCCGATGGTGATAGTGGTGATGGTAGTAGTGGTATTGGTATTAGTATGTTTGTGAAAGTGTGAGAGTGTGTGTGTGTATACGTTATGTTAGAATATATTTATTACTTTATAATATATAACCAAATTCTAACTTCAAAACCTGATTTCAATTCAACTTCTCAGATTTTTCCAGTGGTCTTTTCTTCTGATGAAAATCTCTGCAACCTTTCGCCTAGACTATGCATTTTGGCAATTATTCACTTTTTGCTTTGACTTTTCTAGCTATTTTCTGGGTTTTCCAGAGCATGATGTCTAATCACATGAATATTATCATAGAGGTCTTATATGCCTTAAATAACATTTGTAGAATTGATTTGAGGTTCAAAATCTTGCCTTCCTTTCAAAAGAAACATCATAGAAAATGTTGAGAGTATCAGGAGGTGAGCCAAGTTTTTGATATCTAATTCTGAATAATATTTATGCTTAAACTAAATGTGTTTTGTGTATTCCTGCATTCTCTCTATTCTGAGTTAGAATCAATAGGCCCTCAAAGGTAAATTTGTAAAATGTGGCTGACTGTTTTTTCTGGAACTTATCAAATGCATGAAAGACTCAACTTTTTCATTTTGTAGATACAGAAACTCATAATAAAATAAGATAAATAAAAATTTACTCAATGTAACAAAGTCATAATTGGCATAGTTGGAATTTGATCTCATATATTCTAATAATAAATTCAATAACAAAATTAGTTTCTTTAATACAATTACATCTTTTCATGTAATCTCTTAGTTAATTCTCACATTATCTTTTAAGAAAATAAAACTAAAGTCAAAAAGGATAGCATGATGTACCCCAGGGTCATAGACAGAACCAGACTTGGATTTAGCCTCCAGTATGACTCTCCAGAGGAGGAACTCGATTGCATAGTGGATAGAGGAACAGCCCTGGTATCAAGACAACCTGATTCAAAGTCAGTCTCAGATACTTACAACTGTGAATCTTGGGCAAGTCACTTAACTCTGTCTACTTCAGTTTCATCATCCGTAAAAGGATCTGGAAAAATCGTATGGCAACAACTCTGGTCTTTTTGCCAAGAAAATCCCCAAATAGGGTTAAACAACTCAACCACAAAAATCAATTTCAATCTCTAGAATTCCATTTTTATACCTTTCTTAAACATTTCTATTTAAAATCCTTTGATTGAGTGATTATACAATGCTTTATCTTGAATCTAAGTAGGAATGGAAACTAGACCTGTATTTCTGAATGTCAGAGAATTAAATTGCTTGTGCTGTTGCTTTACAATCATTGTTTGAATTTTGAGCAGGTACCAGATTCCACACATCACTTGATCACAATCTGAAATTGCTTTACTTTCCATTTTTATTAGTATTATTAGATTAACAATAATAAGAATATAGTCAAAGATATTTGATTTTTTCTTGAGGATATGTTCATCACTGATCCACATTAAAATCTTGTCTGGCAACAGTACATGGCTTTCATATGTGCTTATCTCCATAACAACAATAAGCAAACACATACACACAAACAAATACACAATATCTGAAGATTCTGAACGTATCAAGACTGGTCTGTGGATTAATCATACCATCTACTGTTGAACTCATACTCAAAGTTTTGACAATTTTGTATGACCTTCTAGAGATAGTATTCCCCTGTCATAGTCTTTAATAATCTAGAATCATTAATCATTACAGTCACTACTTCATTATTCAACTAGCAAACAGCTATTAAATTTCTATCATTTCACAGTCACTAAGATAGGTCTTAAGAATGCCAAGATAAAATAGAAGTAATTCCTGTCCTCATACACCATATATTTTGAACTGTATTGAGACTTTGGAGGAGGACATAAATGATGGGATAATTATATTGTTAAGGAATGCTATTTATATATTATTTTAGATAATGCTTTAATTTACCTACTTTTTGTCCACTTTTGTGGAGTCATAGAATCTTATTGTTAACACAGAAGTCTTTTAGTTTTCCATCTGGAGAGCCATCTCCAGTTGTCCCGAATCTTATATGGGTACTGAACCCAGATGAGTCAAGAGGATAAAATAAGACTGATGACTTTGTACAGTACTAGCTCACTTAAAGACAACTCACTGGCATGATATGGCAACACCTCCCTGATGGGATGGTCTTCTTTAAGAATGAAAGACAACAAGGGGAATCTACTTGGCACTGTGGATAGAGCACTGTCCCTAGAGTCAGAAGTACCTGAGTTCAATTGTGGCCTCAGACACTTAAAAATTACGTCACCATGTGACATTGGGCAAGTCACTTAACCCCATTGCCTGGCAGAAACCAAAAAAGAAAAAGAAAAAATATTAAAGACAATAAAAATAACTCAGTTTCCATTCTGTCTCACATAGCCATCCATTCAACAGTTCAAGAATGTGTATAATCCGATTGTTTTTAAATTCTTCAGCAATGGGCACTTGACTCTCTCCTTCATATAGTAACTTATTCAACTCTCATACAGTGATTATTCCTAACATGTCCTTTCACACTTTA
The DNA here is from genome assembly GCF_037893015.1 of Macrotis lagotis. Classification (NCBI taxonomy): domain Eukaryota; kingdom Metazoa; phylum Chordata; class Mammalia; order Peramelemorphia; family Peramelidae; genus Macrotis; species Macrotis lagotis. The sequence continues at coordinate 209,220,351 of NC_133660.1, read as the reverse complement.
GGCTGAAAATTAGACTCTTTTTTATCTTTTCTATATAGTTAATTAAAATAAACTTAATCCTCCTTTTTTGAAGATTCTCTTCTGCCTAATTGAATATAATTCATATATCTCCCATCCCCCATCCTCATACAGTCTAAATTCTTCAGTTTCGTCATTATCACATCACCTATACTCATTTAGTGAATTAACTTTCTGATTCATACTACTATTTATATGTAGTTTTCAATTATCTTCATTATATATTGTTTTCACTATGAACAGCAAAAAATATAATTTTATGAAAATGTCTCAAAATAAAGCATCTTATTTACCATCGGTTACTTGCCAAATCCACCCCATTTGAGTGTATCTAACCAAAAATAGTATAATCTTTTTAATATGCATACTTAAAAATAGAAACAAATATACAATATACAAAGGTCTGTACATATACATTAATGAACTACGATGTGGTATTTCTTATACACATGTAATATACCCACAAATATTTCAGTTTTTCCTAATGTTTCAGTAAGAATGTTTCAGTTGGAAATTTGGGGGTTGGGTAATAAAGGGAATATAGGATCTTATCAAAGATTTGCAACTATTAGGGGCAGCTAGGTGGCATAATGGATAGAGCACTGGCCTTGGAGTCAGGAGTACCTGAGTTCAAATCTGGCCTCAGACACTTACTAATTACCTAGTCATGTGGCCTTGGGCAAGCCACTTAACCCCACTGCCTTGCAAAAACTAAGAAAAAAAATAAGGAAACTTAAAAACATCAAGTCCAACTTACACATCTTATAAGTGAGGAAATTGAAGTACATGAAAATTCACTTACTTGCTAAGGGTCATATTTCTATTAGAGTAATAATAATAATAATAATAATAATACTTATATCATCAGATTTTGAGAATCAAATGAATTCACATTCTTGATTATAAAATATTAAGGAACATAGAAATGTCAACTATCACCATTGTTAAAAACACATCTGGGGGAAATTTATTTTTATAACTGTTTATTGTATTATGGATATAAATTTTGATGTCTATTTCCTAATTCTTCATCTCATGATCAAAGGCAGAAAAACAAATAGCTATGCCATCAAGTAATTTGTTCTCCTCTTTAACTTTAACTTTCCCAAACAAAAATGAAGCAATTAATATCAAGGTATCCTAGGAGGTTTCTTCTAGTCCTGTTATTGTGCAGGATTAAGATTTCTTCTAACTCTGACATTGCATACTTCTTTAAAGAATATTAACCAGAGAAAAAAAATTATCACATCAATTTCCAAATTATGAAATGACTTCCCCTTACCTCTTACTGAAATGCTGTTGAGGAAGATTACCTATATGTTAAATCCTTACAAATGGAGCATTTAAATGGTGTTCACCAAATGGCAAATCATGCAAGTGATAAACCTGCAGAAAGGAATTTTAAAAGTTAGATCTAACAGCAATGTTGTTCTCATCAAGAGAAGATAATCTATTATGCAATACTTATGCAAACAATTATGTGAAGACTATAAAGGCCATTTTGACCCATTACTTGTGAATGCTATTTCTCGTTAACCTTTGAAGTTGATGATGTGTGGCTGATAGCCTAGCTTTTGGTGCTTATGAATGTTAAGTGAAAAACTGGCAAAGCAAATAGCAGCCCTGTCATGCACGTTTGAGCATCTTGCATTTAGGATTACAGTTGAACAGTTGAACAGTGCCGATACTTGGGGTCTAATTAGAATTATTCAAATTTTAATCCAAAGAAGATGTTCTAGAACAATATTATTCAGGTAATAGCTGCAGGAACTTGGATTGTTTAGCCCAGAGAAGAGAAGACTGAAGGAAAACATGATAGGTGTCTTTAAATGTTGTTGAGGTCTATCATGCAGAAAATGGGAAGTCTTCTTCAGTGTGCCTTCAGATGGAAAAACTAGGATGAATGGATAGAAGTTATGGGAAGGCAGAAATCCATCCAACTTAAAAACTCATTTTGAAAATCAAGAATAGAATTGTTCCCCTCTATTGAGAAAATAATTTTATCACAAAACATGCTCAAAATAAATCTAATGTGGACATCTCTCAATCAAACACGTATTTTTTAAGCACTTACTATGTGTCAAATACAATGTTAAGTACTGGGGACAAAAATAAAACAAATGAAATGATCCCTTTATATGTGTACATGTTAATGGGAGGAGACAGATTATATATATGTATATATATATATATATATATATATATATATATATATGAAAGCATATATGTAATTTTCCCCAATTATATGTCAAATAATTTCAATCTCTCTCTCTCTCTCTCTCTCTCTCTCTCTCTCTCTATATATATATATATATATATATATATATATAGATAGATATATATATATATATATATATATATATCTTCACCCTTCCTGAGAAATACTAATTTTTAAAAATTACTGTATGGAGTAGAGTGTTGGGCTAACTTATCTGAAAGCTTTTTTTCCCAATTAAAATATTCTATTATCTTTTTCTTTCTTGAAATAATTCTTTATGGATTAAAATGATGCAACTGAATTAACCAAGCAGTGTCTGGCACATAATAGACAAGCCAAGTCAAATAAAATCAAGGCAACTCAAGTCAACCTAGTCTGAATGCTGATGGCACAAAGATAAAAGTGAAATAATTCCTTGCCTTGTAGTTATTATTTTATTTTGAATGGAATACTCTATTTACAGAGATGAGTGTATGCAAAGGATGTATAAATTAAATACAATCATATTTTTTTAAAAAATATTTTATTTGTGGAGTAAAAGCATTAGCAATGGATGGAGATTAAGAGATAAATCTTGTAGGAGATAACATTACTTTATCTAAATCCTAAAATATATTTTTTTATTTTCTTTCCTAGAGACAAGATCACAAGCCACCTTCAAGGAATTATCTCTCAAAATACTCTTATATATATGGAAAAGAAACCAATGAGATAATTTATTAAACATTTGCTATAATCAGAGAATTTACAACAGGAAGCATTTATTTAATCCAACCCCTCATTTCACAAATTCAGAAATTGAGAACTTTAAACATGAAGGAACTTCCCTAAAATTACAAAGGAAGAAAGTAGAAATGGAATTCACAAGTAGATCTGTTGACTCTAAATATAATCCTCATCCTGCTACAACATGAGTATGCAATGTGCAAAGCACTGGATGTGATTGAGGGCATGGTGTGAATGATGAAGGAAAGTACAGCACCTTCAAAGAGTTTCTATTCTTGGTAGGTAAATAAAGTTATATCATCTTAAACAGTCAACCAATTAGACATGACAACTGGAAGAGTGGAATAAAGTAATAAAGTTTATATCTCTTACTGATGTTCGTAATAGAACTTGATTATCCAAAGTGTTTTATTTGCTACTAAATCATCATATATTATTAAAAATGTCTGGGAACTGACTGAGACTCTTAGACTAATCATTAATTTCTCCTAGAGGGTGATGGTACTATAGGGAATTGTGATAATTTTAAAATGAAATAATATACAGAGTAAAATAAAAATGTAAATCATGTTTAATTTCCCTCAGAGAACCAAATGTTCATAATCAAAACTCTTCTTGGTTCAGTTTTTAGATTCAGTGCCATTTTGTCATGGTTTTAATTTGTGGTACCTTATAGGGATACATTCTCTCATGGCAATAATTCCTTGATTTTGATGCTAATTGAATAGACAGCAATCTGAGTGGGTTTTTGCTTGTTTATTTTGAATTTTGCTGCTGTTGTTTTTATTATCAATAGTTGACACTTAAGTTATCTCAGATGATGTGTGAGAAAAATTCTTTGTAAAGTTTAGAGTACTAAATGAATGTTATCCATAACATCTATATGGGTTATCTATTTATTTCACAGATTTTCCTTTTGGTTCTAACAATTTTGCTCCTCCTTTTTAAGAAAGCTCTTCAGTCTTTTTCCTAGCATTCATGTCTGCCACCATACACAAGAAATTAATCTTATTATTACCATATAAAATATGTAGGAAAATTTCAGTGTTGACATAGAAGGATGTTACCTAGTTTTAATGTCAAATATATTCACTAAATGTCATTTTAAATGATTTTAATTATTTCCAAATTTATCCCCTAAGTCTAAAGATTTACTATTATTGAGAGCATTATAAAAACTTTTTAAGGGCATATATGGTTATATCATGAAGGGTTAAGAATATCAGTTTGAACAGCTTTAAATTTCATCTTCCAATTCCTGCATGTTCAATTATTTAAAGATGTTAGAACTTTGAACATTCAAAAATAACTCCAGTAGAATCCTTTTAAAACTATTTTATTATTTATTTTAACAATTTTAAAAGATATTTTGAGTTCCAAATTCATTCCCTCCCCATTCTTCATTTCATGTATCCTGCAAAGGTAATATGAGAACATTAATATATTTGAAATCAAACAAAAGTCATATTATTAATAACACTCAAAAAAGCAAAAAGTAGTATAAATATACTTATTTGTATTCAGAATACATGCATTTTTCATCTTAATCCATTGGAATTTTCTTGTATTATTCTTACTTATTTTCAAATTGATGAATATCCTCTCAATTTCTATATCCTTGACATCACAAAAACTGATACTATATTTTTGTGCTTATGGGTCCTTTCAATTATTGTTTTATAACTTAAGGGTGAAGATTTAGTAGTAGTGTTGCTGGATCAAAGATTATATATACACTTTTGTAATCCTTTAGTTATAGTTACACGTTGTTCTCTAGAATGGTTGTAAGTGTTCATTATCCCACCATTTCTTTTATGTCATTTTTCCCTCATCGCTTTCAGCATTTGTCATTTGATAGGTATGAAGTAAATCAAAGTTTCGTTAATTTGAATTTCTCTAATCAAAATGATTTAAGTATTTTTTTCATATGAATATAGAGAGTTTTGAAATCTTTTGAAAATTGCTTATTCAATATTGCTTTCCAGTTTATCAATTGGATAGTGGCTTATTTTTACAGATTTGACTCCAATTCCTTATACATTTGAGAAAACAGTCCTTTATCAAAGAAGTCTCTTGTAGAACTTTTTGACATCACTTCATTATCTGTGATACCTTTGAGAATAATGTGGGTTTCCAGATTATTTTTAAGATTTTGCTTTTTCTTTGTCTGAAATAATAATTTTCCTTTGCCTTTTTTAACTTCGTTAAGTATGTTTTTGATTCATCTCTTTTTCAAAGCTCTGTGTTTTTCTATTTCAAGTTTTTCTCTTGTAAATAACATAGTGTTAAATTCTTTTTTCTATTTCAGTCACCTATTCAGTTGCATTGTATGGGTGAACTCATTCCAATGCCTTCATAATTTCTTTGCTTGTTCTCTCTCTCTCTCTCTCTCTCTCTCTCTCTCTCTCTCTCTCTCTCTCTCTCTCTCTCTCTCTCCATCCAATATTTCATCAAAATTCTGTTTTGACTCTGATTACCATCTTCCTTAGTCTTTCCTCACTTTTATACTCTGCTCCTTCTTTTAAGCTCTTTCTCACTTCTTTTTGAAATAGAGGGATTTCTATAGTAATCTGAGTGCGTGTATCTATGTATTCAATTAGGGTACTAGGAAGCTAACTAGCAAGATAAACATAAATATGTGGATATTTACCTCTTTGAACCAATTATGATTAAAGTGAGATGTGAGCATTGCCTGACACTCTTCTATTTTCCCTTCCACTGTAACAGCTTTTTTGAGTATGCCTTTTATGTGAAATAGTTTTCTCCATTCTACCTTCTTTCTTTCACCTTCTCCTAGTACATCCTTCGTTTTCATCCCTTCATTTTTGAACTTATCTCAACATTATCAACTCAAATCTCTTTCTATTTTCACTCTTTCTAACTGTCCTAATAGTGATATTTTTTAATGAATTACAATTATTAATGTGCCATGCAGAAATTTAAACAATTTAACTTGATTATTTCATGATTCTCTTTAATTTTTAAATAATGTAAACAAAAATATGAAATTTGAATACAAAATTATTCTAGTTTTCAAGACATTCCAACCCTAAATGATAAACTAAAAAATATCTTGAAATATCAAGATGGAAAAGAAAATCCAAATATCAAAATGGTTTTGCACATCAGTTTCATGACAACATGCTTACATGGGTTCTGGATAATGGCCAACACTTTCACACTTTCTCAGTTACAAATGTAGTGAACAGGGCTGTGCTTTTGCTCCCATACTTTTTAGTATATGTTCATCAATATTTTCAAATGCCTTCAGTCAGAATGAGAATAGAATCAAGGTCAATACTGTAAGTACTTGAAAAAATAAAAGTTTATACAACCATAAGACAAGAATAAAGTGGAGGGAAAGTTGGTATATAACACATTATGAGCATTTAGCTAACTAGAAATAAACACAGTTAGCTTTACTCAAAATAACAATCTATGGTTTTCATGAGGAAATGGGTAGAGTGTGACATTGCTTTTGTTTTATCCTTTGCCTAAACTAAAGAGTCATGTTTAGAATCACTGAAAACCTTCTGACCTTGCCATTTGGATTTCTGCTTGATCTCATATTTATTTCTCCTGTATACTCCCAAGACATGGTTTTTATCCTTTCTTATATTTTTAAAATTGTATTTATTTATTTTCATCCATTTGTACGTGTAATTTCCAAGTTAAAAAGTTTTCCTCCACACTCACTTTCCAACTGCTTCCCCTCAATTGGGAACAGTCAGGTTGGTATTTTACATACATATTTTGTTAATATATTTTAATATATTTCATATTATATTTCATATATAACATATAATATAATATACAATATAATGGTATATAATAAATATAATATAATAAATATAATATAATATAATATAATATAATATAATATAATATAATATAATATAATATAATATAATATAATGTAATGTAATGTAATGTAATATAATATAATATAATTAATATAATTAATATAATTAATATAATATAATTAATATAATTAATATAATTACTATAATATAATATAATTAATATAATTAATATAATTAATATAATTAATATATTTACACATTAGTAATTTTTGGCATGGGGAATTAAGGAAAGAGATATAGAGGAGATCATTTTTATAAACTGCTCATCAGATTTAGTAGGGGTCTTTTTTTTTTCCTGTGTGCTTTGCTTTGTTTTGTTTTGTTTTTCTTCCTCTAGCTGGGGATAGTATAGTCCATAATCTGTCCAATACAGTTATTTTACCTCTCTGGACAACTGAGAGAGGTTGCTTCCATTAAGGTTGTCCATCTCATAATGTTGATGTGTAAATTGTTTTCTTGGTTCTACTTCCTTCAATCATCATCAGATCCTGTAAGTCATTCCATGCTTCTCTAAAGTGTGGTCATTTATTGTTTCTTATAGAACAATAATATTCTATCATATTCATGTACCATAGCTTGTTTAGCCATTCCACAATTGAGGGGCATCCCCTCAATTTCCAATTCTTGCCACTACATAAGGGGGTGCTATAAATATTTTGGAAAAATGTAGGACTTTTCCCATTTTTTACAATTTCTTCTGGATATAATCTTAGAATTGGAATTGCTGGGTCAAAGGGTATGAGCAGTTTTATTGCTTTTTGGGCATAGTTCCATCCATATTGCTCTCGCGAAAGACTGGATCCATTCATAGCTCCACCAGCAATGCATAAATATCTCCATCATCCCACAACCCCTCTAACATTGATCATCTTCCCTTTTTCTCATCTGAGTTAATCTGATAGGTGTGAGATGATATCTTGTTGTTTTAATTTGCATTTCTCTAATCAATAGTGATTTGGAGCATTTTCATTATCATATTTGTATTTTTTTAAATATTCAGCCAATTCACTCAAGTTGTCCGATTTATTGACATACAGTTTTTCTTCCTTTTTTTTAGGTTTTTTTTTTTTTGCAAGGCAAATGGGGTTAAGTGGCTTGCCCAAGGCCACACAGCTAGGTAATTATTAACTGTCTGAGACCAGATTTGAACTCAGGTACTCCTGACTCCAAAGCCAGTGCTTTATCCACTATGCCACCTAGCCGCCCCGACATACAGTTTTTCAAAGTAACTACAAATTATCTCTTTAATTTCCTCCTCATTAGTAGTAAGTTCACCCTTTTCATTTTTGATAATGGTTATTTGGTTATCTTCTCTATTTTTTAAAATCAGATTAACTAGAAGTTTGTCTATTTAATTGGCTTTTTCATAAAACCAACTCTTAGATTTATTTATGAGATCAATTTTTTTTTTTTGGTTTTCTCTTTTATTACTCTCTCCCTTGATTGTCAGAATTTTTAGTTTGGTATTTCACTGGGGATATTTTATTTGTTCTTTTGCTAACTTTTTAAGGTGCATACCCAATTCATTGATCTATTCTTTATTTTATTCATATAGGCAATAAAATATATAAAGCTTCCCCTCAAAACTCCCTTGGCTGCATCCCATAAAATTTGGTATGATGTCTCATTATTATCATCTTCTTGGATATAATTAATGATTATTTTCATTATTTTCTGTTTGATCCAGCCATTATTTAAGATAAAATTTTTAATTTCCCATTAGTTCTTGGTTTATCTTTTCCTGACCCTTTATTATATGTAATTTTTTAAATCATGATGTGAGAATTGTGTTTTTATTATTTCTGCCTTTCTGCATTTGATTTTATGATTTTTGTGCCCTAAGACATGGTCAGTTTTTGTGAAGGTGCCATGTACTGCTGTACCCATTACATTTTCTCCAGAGGTCTATAATATCTATTTTTTCTAAGATTTCATTCACCTTCTTAACTTCCATCATGTTTATTTTATTGTTAGATTTATCTAGTTCTGAGAGAGGGAGGTTGTGGTCTCCAATTATTAATGTTTTGCTGTCTATTTCTCCTTGTAATTCCTTCTACATTTATAGAGATGGATGACTTAGGCATCTTTGAATTTTTGGGAGATAATATCTCCATGCCATATAAGCTCGAAAATTTCAGTCAGTTTTTGGATGAACAATAAATCCCTATGTTATAGATCTCAGCTGAAATAGAATCAGTATCAGGTACTTGGCTAATTGAAAGGAACCTAATGACAGTCAAAATCTCTTCTTCACTGGAAATTCAGCTAGGGACTGACTGATTTCAACTTGAGTCAAAATGACTTCTTCATTGATTGATCATGATCTGTTAAGAACCCTGTGGAAGTGTTAGGCCCATTGCTCTAGAATCATTTCCCTATCATTAATTAATGTAGATTCATCAATGCTATGTAGCTGAGATGCACCATATGTCTTTGACCCATAAATAACCTTCAGGGAATTATAAAATCATTTTGGTTTGTTATTGTCCGCATAAAATTGAATTTCATCTACCTTCTTCCCAGTCAAGGGTCCTGCATCTCTCTAAGTTTTGTTTGTACTTTACTTTTTTGCTGGAATTAAATTCTAGCTTCTGAGAAATGGATGAACTAATTATGTTCCCACCCTGGTAAATGCTGTAGAGTTCTCCTATTTCATTTAGCTGCATCTGTATTTCTTTTTTTTAAATTTTCTTTAATTTATTTGCACATTACTAAAATATTCTTGTTTTAGCATAAACATAATACCCCCCCCTACAAAAATATAAAACTTCATGAGAAATAAAGTAAAAGAAAGGAAAGAAATGTGTTTCAGCCAAGAGGCCCCAGGCCCATATCCCACCCTGAGACCCAGCAACCACATAGCCCTGTAGTCATGGACAGGCCACTCCATTGCACCACCTTGCAAAAAAGTAAAAAATGAAATGTGCTATATTTGACTATCCTGGCCTATGATATATCCTCTCCTGTATTTACCCAAATCCTTCCTCCCTTCCCCCTGTCCTGTTTCTCTCCTTTTTCTTCTAGACCTCTATACCCTAATGAATGTGTATGCTGTTTCCTCTCTGAGCCATTTCTGATAATAATGAAGTCTCCTCCATTCCCTCTCACCTTCCCACCTTCCATACTATTGCAAAACCTACATGAACTTTTTTTCTCTTATTATCACTACATTTCCCGTTCACTCATTGACTTCATTTTTACCATATATTTTATCTTCAAATTCAGTTCTGTCCTGTGATTCATCTCTAAAAACTCTTTCTACCTGCTCTTACTGAGAAAGTTAATATGAATATTATCTATATCATCTTTCCATGCAGGAATACACACATCATTATTAGTACTTCATAATTTATGCTTCTCATACTCCCTCTCTATGCTTCATCTGAGTACTGTAACTGAAGATCAAACTTTCTGTTCAGCTCTGGTCATTTCAACAGGAACATTTTAAATTCCCATTTCATTGAAAGTTCATCTTTTCCATGTTCCATGGGTTGAGCACGCAGGGGTGCAGCTGCTGGGCGGCTCCTACTGGGCAGCTCCATGGGCCTGCTTCCAGTTCTGGGATCTGGGCTGTACTGAGGTCTGCTGAGGGCCATACTGCTCTAGGATCCACACTAGCTCTTAGCATAGGTCTCTCTGTTGATATTCCAAGTTGTCCTTGGTGCTCCATGGGGTACAGGTCAGGAAGCTGCTTCTGCAGCTAGGAGTTGGAGCTCCCAGGTACCATGGAGCTGTTTCCAGGTCATTGAAGTTCCTTTGCTTAGGTGTGGTGCTTCCCCACCAACCTCATGGAACAGAGCCTTCCCAGTATTTTCCAGGTTACCTTGGGTTGAAGTATTACCTCTCTGAATCTTTCTTTGGGTTCTGTCTCTCACACATTTAATTAGAGTCATTATTTTAAGGTTTTTTGAAATTTTGGGGGGGGAGCACCTAGGAGAGAATGTACTCCTGCTGTCATTTTGGCTCCGCCCCCCCCAAAGCTTCTGTATTTCTCCATAATTTTCATCAAAATAGTTTAGATGTTTATGAGTGATCTCACCCAGATGAGCAAAAGCAGTGTTATACACCAGATCTCTGAAAGCTGCCCATTCTGTTTCTGCTCCACTATTGCCAACTGTGTGTTGTTTCAGTTTTCCTTCCAAGGTAACAACAAACTAGTTGCACACAGGATAGAGCACAGCACCTGGAGTCAGGAGGACCTGGGTTCAAATCCAGCCACAAAAATTTAATAATTACCTAGCTGTATGACCTTGGGAAAGTCACTTAACCCTAATACCTTGCAAAAATGCTAAGAGAGAGAGAGAGAGAGAGAGAGAGAGAGAGAGAGAGAGAGAGAGAATAGGTGCCTCTCAAGACTTAATGAATCAATCAATGAACTATTGAATTTCCAGTTTTTGTCTTTAGGCTATATTGTTCCATACTCTGTTAAATTCTTATATTCCTTACTCCCATTTACTTGTTCTTCAAGTCATACTATTTGTTTTCTCTCTTTTAAATTTGTATAATCTTACACCTTGTGTGAAGATTCATATCATTTTAATCATCTAATAATGAAATGATTATAGTTAGGATGGCATTCTGTCTTCTGCCTAATTTTTGAGAGAAAAACTACAAACAATGGGAAGAAATATTCTATATTAGAATTTCATTAGTATCTGGTGTGGGTTTCTAGGGTGTGTTCAAGAAAGACTAATAAAACAATTAGGAGGGTTGCCAAGTACTTTTCAGGGCTGCTTTCTACCTTTGTTTTCCATATTATTCATTCAGCTCTCATCTGTGGCTCCAAGAAACTCTGGTATGAATAATGGACATACACCAGTAAATATGACTTTTTAAATTTTTTAAACTTTTTATTACTTAAGGCAATGAGATTAGATGTCTTGCCCTAGGTCACACAACTAGGCAATTATTAAATGTCTGATTACAGATTTGAAATCAGGACCTACTGACTCCTAGGTCAGTGCTCTATCCACTCTACCATCTAGCTGGCCCACCTTTAAGTATTTTTTCTTTTTTTGGTTGATTTATTTTATATTATTACAATAATTTTGTTATAAGAGTAATCAGAATACCACTCCCAGAAGACAAGAAACCTCAAGAACAGTGAGAGAGAGAGAGAAAAAAAATGAACTTCAGTCTGTGTTAGATTTCAGTAGCTCTGTCTCTGGGTTGAGTTGCCATCTTTATCATAAATTGACCAGAGAAGTTGCTTCAATATTTTTCCCATAGTTGCTATTAATAGTTGTATTTCCCTTTACTCTATTCCTCCCCACTCTCATTTAGTCTATTCTGTTTCTCTCTCTCTCTCCTTTCTTTCTGCTACTGTCCAAAAGTATGCTGTATCTGAATACTCTTCTTACAATCTTCCCTCTCTTCTGTTTTTTTTTTTTTTGCAAGGCAAATGGGGTTAAGGGGCTTGCCCAAGGCCACACAGCTAGGTAATTATTAAATGTCTAAAACTGGATTTGAACTCAGTTACTCCTGACTCCAGGGACAGGCCTCTATCCACTTCTCCACCTAGCTGTCCCTCTCTTGTTTTTTAAGAAAGAATTTATTTATTTTGAGTTTTACAATTTTTCTCTATTCTTGCTTCCTACCTCCCTCCCCCCCACAGAAGGCATTTTGTTAGTGTTTACATTGGTTTCATGTTATATATTGATCTCAGTTGAATGCGATGACAGAGAAATCATATCCTTAGGGAAAATGAAATAAAGTATGGGATAGTAAAATTGCATATTAATATAATGTTTTTCATTATAATTTGACGGTAATAGTCTTTGGTCTTTGTTCAAAGTCCACAATTCTTTCTCTGGATACATATGGTATTCTCCAATGCAGATACCTCAAAATTGTCCCTGGTTGTTTCATTGAAGGGATGAGCAAGTCAATCTGAGTTGGTCATCACCCCCACATTGCTGTTAGGGTGTACAATATTTTTCTGGTTCTGCTCATCTCACTCAGCCTCAGTTCATGCAAATCTTTCCAGCTGCCCCTGAATTCTCATATCTCCTGACTTCTAATAGAACAATTGTGTTCCACAACACACATATACCACAGTTTGTTAAGCTATTCCCCAATTGAAGGACAATCACTTAATTTCCATTTTTTTTGCCACCACAAACAAGACTGCTATAAATATTTTTGTACAAGTAATGTTTTTACCATTTTTAATCATCTCTTCAAGGTATAGATCCAGTAGTGGTATTGCTGGGTCAAAGGGTATGCACATTTTTATTACCTTTTGGGCATAATCCCAAATTGCTCTCCAGAAAGTTGGATGAATTCACAGCACCACCAACAATCTATTAGTGTCCTAGATTTCTCACATCCCTTCCAACATTGATTATTGTCCTTTCTGGTCATATTGTCCAGTCTGAGAGGTGTAAGGTGGTATCTCAGAGATGCTTTAGTTTGCATTTCTCTAATAATTGGAGCAATTTTTCATATGACTATGGAGTGCTTTGATTTCCTCAGCTGTAAATTGGTTTTGCATATCCTTTGACCATTTGTCAACTGGGGAATAGCTTGTTTTTTTGAAAATTTGCCTCAGTTCTCTGTTTATTTTAGAAATCAGTCCTTTGTCAGAATTGCTAGTTCCAAAAAATATTTCTCAATATACTACATTTCTTTTGATCATGGTTACAGTGATTTTGCCTGTTCAAAAGCTTTTTAATTTAATGTAGTCAAAATTATCTAGTTCATTTTGAATGATGTTCTCTATCACTTCCTTCATCATAAAGTGGTTCCCTTTCCATAGATCTAACAGGTAAACTACACCTTGATCTTCTACTTTGCTAATAATATTCTTTTTTATGTCTAAGTCCTGTATCCATTTGGATCTTATCTTGGTCTAGGGTGTGAGCTGTTGGTCTAATCTAATTTTCTTCCATACGAACTTCTAATTTTCCCAACAGTTTTTATTGAATAAAGAGTTTTTATCCCAATAGATGGACTCTTTGGGTTTATCCAACAGCAGATTACTATAATCATTTCCTGCTATTGCACCTGGTCTATTCCATTGATTCACCACTCTATTTCTTAGCCAATTCCAGACAGTTTTGATGACTGATGCTTTATAATATAATTTTAAATCTGGGAAGGCTAAGCCACCTTCTTTTGCACTTTTTTCATTGAATCCCTAGAAATTATTGACTTTTTATTTCTCCATATAAATTTACTTAATACTTTTTCTAACTTGTTAAAGTAATTTTTTGGAATTTTGATTAGTAGGGCACTAAAAAAAGCAGTTTAGTGTTGGTAGAATTGTCATGTTTATTATATTAGCTCAACCTATCCATGAACAGTTGATGTTTGCCCAGGTATTTAAATCTGATTTTATTTATGTGAGAAGATTTTCTAATTGTATACATAAAGTTTTTGAGTCACCTTGTCAGGTATCTTATTTTGTCAGAGGTTACTTTGAATGGGATTACTCTTTCTAGCTCTTTCTGCTGTATCTTGCTAGTCATATAGTCATATATAGAAATACTGAAGATGCAAAAAGGATACGATTCTCTGAAAACTGCCTTTCAACAAATAGAAATGTCCTTCAAAAATTGAATGGACCATCATCAATAGATGATGAAAAATCTTTTGTTAAAAATGAAGCACTCATTCCATCTAAAAACTCTAGAGAGTATAGGAATAAATGATCCATTCTGTTTTTGAAGGACTTTTCTATTTGCCTAAATGTAGTATTGAGCGAATCATTTTCTTTTTGTGTTTGCCCAATTGAAGATCTGAAAGAATTATTCTCATTTTGTATTTGCCCAATTTTTTTTCTAAGTCTTTGTTTTCTTGTTGCTATGTGTTTATTTTCTCTTGAGTTTGTTTTCCCAATTTTTGCAATTGATTTTTAAACTCCTTCTTAATATCTTCAAGGGAGTCTTCCTGGATTGGAGACCAATTCATATTCTTCTCAGCAGTGCTAGACCTCTCTGGGTTAGGATCTGTGTCTTCTAAGAATTTCTCCATGGCCCCCTTTTCTCTGGCCTTTTTTCATCTTGTGTTGGTTGGGTGGTGGGGAAGCTGGCTCTCAGAGGTTTGCTTTTGAGGATCCTAGAGGCTTTGTTCACTTGGTTTAGTAATTCCAAGGGCTAGCCAGTGAGTGGTGCTGGTTGCTTTCTCTGAAGTGAAGTCCAGCAACAAGGTTTGAGTTGACCCTGAAAACTGTACTGGATCCTGGGAGAGGGAGTTTATCTCTTTCTGTTGAGTGAACTCTGCCACCCTGAGTGGGTGGGGGCATTGTTTATTGTTTGTTCTGGGCAAAGGGCTCAAATGAAAGTATGGAGCTCATGATCCTGGCCCAGCTGGTTGTTCTCCAGGTGTGTTCTAAAACTCTGTGCTGCAACTCACCCTTTTGTAGCTTTTCTGCCCCTGGCCAAAGACACAGCAGCTAAAGTTGGATCTTGCACCCACCACTCACTGAAGTCTCCATGGCTGTGACTGACCCTCTGCCCTCCCCCAGCTGCCATCCCTAGCTCTGACCTTCTGCTCTCATCTACCAGTTCATCCAAGGTCCCCTGAGAAAGACCCTCTTGGTAGGTGTTCTTCTCCTAGTTTCTCTTTCTGGGTTTTTTTGATGGAATTTCTATTAAGAGGTTTATCTCATGTTATTTCTGAGGGGAAAGAGAGAGCACTATCACAGTATCTGTCTTCTCTCTTGCATCTTGAACAAAAGTATTCCATCTCTTCTATCACCTATTTCCCCCTTCCCTCCCCCACTATTTCCCCTTATCCCATCCATTCCTTCTCATTTTTCTCTAGGGTAAGATAGATTTCTATACCCTAGTAAGTGTGTATGTTATTTCCTCTCTGAGCCAATTCTGATGAGAATGAAGTCTCACTCAATCTCCCTCACCTTCCCCCATTCCACTCCATTGAAAAAAGCTTTTACTTGACTCTTATTTGAGACATCTTAGCTCCTTCTTCCTCTCCATTCTCTTCTTCCCAGTCCTTTCCTTTGTCACCCATTGAAACCATCTCCTTTATGTTCCCTGTCTATACATGCTCCTTCTAACAGTTCATATGTATGTATATATATATATATATATATATATATATATATACATATATATATATATATATATATATATATATATATATATATGAATGTTCCTATGAGCTATCAATATCTTCTTCCCATGCAGGAATACAAACAGTTCAACATCATTAAGTTCCTCATAGTTAGTCCTTCTCTTCCACCCTTGTCTATGGTTTGCCAGAATCCTGTACTTGAAGACCAAACTTTCTGTTCAGCTCTAGTTGTTTCAATAGGAAAGTTTTGAAGTCCCCAGTTTCATTGAAGGTCCATTTCTTCCCCTGAAAGAGGATGTTCTGTTTTGCTGGGTAGTTGATTCTCGGTTGTAAAATAAGATCCTTTGCCTTCCAGAATATCATATTCTAATCCCTACAAACCCTTAACGTAGATGCTGTCAGATCCTGTGTAATCCTGACTATAGAGTCACGATAGTTGAATTGTTTGTTTCTGGTGTGCTTTGTTTTTAGGTTTTTCAAGGCAAACAGGGTTAAGTGGCTTGCCCAAGGCCACATGGCTAGGTAATTATTAAGTGTCTGAGACCAGATTTGAACCCAGGTACTCCTGATTCCAGGGCCAGTGCTTTATCCACTATGCCACCTAGCCTCCCCTTCTGGGGTGCTTTTAATATTTTCTCTTTGAGTTGAGGTGTTTTGGAATTTTCCTATAATATTCCTTTTTCTTTTGGGATCTCTTTCACAGGAGGTGATTGGTGAATTCCCTCAATTTCTATTTTACCCTCTGCTTCTAGGATCTCAGAGCAATTTTGCTGTATTATTTCTTGCAAAATGAAGTCTAGGCTCTTATCCTGGCTATGATTTTCAGGTAGTCCAACAATTTTTAAATTATTTCTTCTGGATCTGTTTTTGAGATTACTTATTTTTCACCATGAGATAGTTCACATTTTCTTCTAATTTGGGGCTTTTTTGGAAGAGTTTCATTTCTTCCTGATTTCTTGCAAAGTCATCAGCTTCCTTTAGTTCCATTCTGCATTTGAAGGAGTCATTTTTCTTCAGAGCTTTTTTTATCTCCTTTTCCAGCAGTCCAATTCTGCTTTTAAGGCATACTTCTCCTCATTTACCTTTTGTTTTGCTTTTTCCATTTGTCCTAAACTGGTTTTTAATACATCATTTTGTTCAGTATTTTTTTTAAAAGCTGTTAATTTGGCTTCCATTATTTATCTGCATCACTCTCATTTCTCCTCCCAATTTTTCCTCCACCTCCATTATTTGCTTCTCAAGCCTTTTTTGAGCTTATATGTAGTGTGAGCCCATTTTCTATTTCTCTTGGAGATTTTGGATACAAAAGCTTTGATTTTGTCATCTTCTGACTATGTGCTTTGATCTTTCATAGGACCAAAGTAATTTTCTATGATCATATTTTTCTTTTCCTGTTGTTTGTTCATTTCCTCAGCCTAAGACTGATTTAAAGCATTTCCAAGGCTTTGGGGTTTTTTTGTGGGGGACATCCCACTGGGACATATTTTCCTCCAAGGTCTTATGCTCTCTTGTCTGTGCTTTGATATATAGAAGATAACAGGTGCTCCACTATGCCCTGAAGCTGTGAGGAGTGTCCCTGATATGTCAGTGGCCCAATAATTTTTAAATTATATCCTCTGGATCTATTTTCAAGGTCATTTGTCTTTCCAATGAAATATTTTACATTTTATTCTAATTTTTGGGGGGTGTATTTTTTCCTGGGTTCTCACAAAGTTATATACATTTGAAAGAATTATTTTCTTCAGAGAACTTTTTTATCTTCTTTTCCACCTGGCCAATTCACTTTTTAAGGCTTTGTTCTCCTCATTCGCCTTTTAATTTGCTTTTTGTATTTGACCTAAACTGGTTTCAACACATTATTTTCTTTAGTTTTTTTTTTTTTGTATTTCTTTTACCAAGTTGTTGACTTGTTTTTCATGACTTATCTGCATTGCTCTCATTTCTCCTCCCAGTTTTTCCACAACCTCCCTTAATTACTTTTCAAAGCCTTTTTTGAGCTCATCCATGGTGTGATCCCATTTTCTATTTCTTATGGAAGTTTTGGGTACGGAAGCTTTGATTTTGTCATCATCTGACTATGTATTGTGGTCCTCCATGGGACCAAAGTAATTTTCTATGGTCTAATTCTTCTTTTTTTTTTTTCTGTTTGCTCATTTCCTCAGCTTATGACTGATTTTCCACACTTCCAAGGCTTTGGGTTTTTTTTGGGACAACCCACAGGGATTTTTTAATATTTTAATTCCTCTAAGTTCTTATAAGAGACTTTAGCCCCCCCTCCCCATGCTAGAGATGTGAGGATGGTCTCTGCTTGTCTATGGTAGTATGGGGGCCCAAACTGCAATCTGGATCTGAGTGTGGGCAAACAGCAAAGTCCTGCCCCAGAGAGAGCAGAGAGATTTCTGCAGTCCCCCCCAACCCCCTTACCATCTGTGGGCTATCCTCTGGAGGTGTATGCTCTTTTCTCCAATTGCTGTTGGAGGTTCTCACTGCAGGGCTGTTCTGAGGCCAGTGTTCCTGATGGACTACTCTGAAGCTCACACTACTCATTCCACTCATTCTGCTTCATCTGAGTTTTCCCACTGCCCCTTTTTCCTTTGCATTTTTTGCATGACATGTTTAACAGTGTTGTCAGATTTCTTCAATGTGTCTGCAAACAATAGCAAAGTCAGTTATCATACTGGTGGCAAATTATTTAATTTGAAAAGACTGCAAGCCAAGAATAAAGTAGATAGAGAGTTGATGCATGATTTTCTCCCCACCCCCCACTTTTGCCTTCAGTGACTCAATGCAGACACTAAAGTGGAGATGAAACAAATTATTTATAGTTCTCGGTTGCTTCTTCTTATTTTGGTCCAACAATTAAGACCAAGAAAACACAGGTTCTCTACCAACCAGCACCATTCCTTCCATATATAGAAAAATTGGTTATAGAAAATGAAGACTGAATGTTTTGCATAGGTTCACTTCTCTTGGAAATTCACTTTTTAGGGATATACATGCACGTGATAAGGTTAACATGCACAATTTCATAGTTAGGTAAGTTTTGGAGAGGCTCCAAAGGAAAGTGGAGGAATAGAAGTATTAGACTCCCTATCAAACTGAAGGTCAATTGAGTCATGTCTTGGCCTTATTTTTGTATGCCTCTGAAACCTAAATAGTATACCAGGTACATAGCAAGAAACAAATTGATTTCATTTGAATTGTTTTAGGAACATTCTGAAAATCACCTAGCAAGAAAAGATACTAGAAACTGAGGTCCTTTCTCCAGCTAAACTCTTGCCAAGCATTCAAACTCTGATGACTGATCTTGTTATTTAAATGTCTATGGTAGGTTTGTTTAAAAGACTATTTTATATAGAACTCAAATAGGTCAAACACTCACTTGGAAGTCAGAAAAAAACAATACAAGGTCATTTTCAAGTTTCTCTAAAGAACTTTGGAATTGATTTGAAATGTGGGAGACATTGAATAAGATACTGACTAGGCACATGGCAAGCCCACATCAAAGAAATCATTGTGCTCTGTGAGCAAAGCAGAATTGAAGTAGTTCAAAAGAAATGTGAGATACTCAAATATAGAGACATCCCACTCCAAATGTTCACATAGACTATTTGTATAGATTCCAAATTTGTATTGATCTAATCAGTCATGGACAAACTCGACCTTAACTCCAACACAGTCATGTCATTTTGCTCCTCTTCAAGAATGGTGTTATAGCAATCAGAAACTTGTCTGTGAATGCATGAATCTGTGTGTGTGTGTGTGTGTGTGTGTGTGTGTGTGTGTGTGTGTATGTTTTTGTTTAAATTTGGTTTGTGGATGTGTCTCTCATTCCCAGAAATTTTATTATAATTATTTGTTTTCTTTTCTCTTTATCAAATTTATGAAATTATCTTTAGTTATCTTTGGATATTTAAGAAGGCAGAAATATGTAGATGTAGAGAATAGGTGCTATGTACTGAGAGTGCCAATTAATGTCCATTGGTAAGTGTTTTTGAAAATTGATTCAAGATATATAGAAAGTTAATTATTGTCATATGAGCAATTTTAACCAATTCATGAAAATTCCACTAATGTGAAATTCACATCACTCCATATGTTCAGTACAAGAAGGGGAAAAAATTGATAAGATTGATCCTGTCAAAGATCCTTTACTTATTTCATATTGTTCATACCAAGTCTCCTCTTTCTCATGAGCCTCATGGTTTTACTGAAAGTAGTATATAAAATTCTGCTTGAAGACATTGAGCATCCAATGGAGATCCAATATTAATTTGGCAATAATGTAATGAATGCTGTGCTCTGACTTCCAGGTCAAGGAAGAGACTTTTGAAGGTGTTAACACAATCAGTTTGCCTATTCTAGCCTAATTTCTCATTCCTAACTCAAACTGGAGGTCTTATACCTCTGACAAAAATTTCTGTTTAACATTGGTCTTTATTAGTGACTTTCTTTTTACTCTTCTAGCATTTTACTGACTTATATAAGAATCTGATGATACCGGTATCAGTCTTCTTTTCACCAAAACTTTCAATATTTCATTTCCCCAAGGAAAGAGACAATGATGTGGTACAATGAATAGAAATCAAATTAGGAGTCAAGAAAATCTGAGTGAAAAATCTCATTTCAATTACTTACTATCTGCATCACTTTTCAAGTCACATACATTTCCTCACTTGAAAGTAGTAGTAATAAAAAGAGATTTGAAATCTTGACTGACCTTTGCTTGAAAAGTCATATTGGCAAAATACATGTGTACTAGGACTGGAGGATGGGAAGGTAGATTGAATTATCTTGGAAGTCCTTAGTACCTTTAAAATTTTATGCTTTTAGAAATTTCAGTGCTTAATTCTGATAATCATGGTTAAGAAGATTAGATGATATATGCATGCACATATGTATACATATATGTATACATATATATGTATACATATACATATATGAATATATATATATATATATATATATATATACTAAATCTGACTACCAAATTTCATTTTCCTTTCATTTTTACTCTGATTATCTAAGGGATAAGAATTGTCTGAAAGAAAAAAAAATCTGAAGAAAGATAAAAAAGAAGTTGGAGGTGGAAATGGAAATGGAAAAGAAAAAGCAACAGTTCTTTCTCCTCACAAATTACCTTGGTTTTGTTCTTTAATATTTTAACTTAATTTTCTTTAAATAATATCACTATATTATATAATTTTATATTGGCAACTCATATTATTAATTTATATAATAATAATAACATTAATAATGATCTACTTTGATTAATAATGAAGTAGATTTGTATTAATTATATTAGTACATTAATATATTTAAATAAAAATGAAAACGCCTATAGCCATAGATTTACATACATCCCTACATACATACACACATGCATATATATATATATATATATATATATATACTATATATATATATATATTTATATATAAACTTCTATGTATATGTTTTCTAACTACTCTGATTCTCAATGACTTTAAATCAGATAGGTTCCATTTCCCACTTTCCCCAGAGTTCTCTAATAGTTTTTAGCACATTCTAGGATATCTAAGCTCTCTAGCAATTGCTCCTATTTCAAACAGTATAATTCCCTCAATTGTAAGAGGTCATTCCCTTGCAAAATAGCAAATATGCAGGCATACTCCACAATACATGGAGCATTATTCATTTAACCTCATCCCTTATCTCTGCATGTCTTCATTCTCTGAGGAGGAAAAGGGGCTTAAATTCATAGATCAGCTCACATTCATTAGAGCATGATATCAGTTCTATGTTCAAAACCTCTCTCCTGATCTTGCAACTTTCCTTTCTGACTGATTGGCTATAAAGTGCTGTTTCCTTATGATTTTGAGTTCACCTGCAACTGAGAAAGGCAGATAAAACTAAAGAAGGAAAATATTACAACCCATTTCTTGAGGATAGCAGGAAAAAACAAGATCAAGATTTCCTTTCCTTCCAAACTGCGGTATATGTATGTCATGAAACACTATTGTTTTATTAGACACCAGGAGGGATGGAAATTCAGGGAAGTCTGGAAGGATTTGCATGAAATGATGTTGAGCGAGATGAGCAGAACCAGAAAAATATTCTACACCCTAATAACAACATGGGGGTGATGATCAACTTTGATGGACTTGCTCATTCCATCAGTGTAAGAATCAGAGACAATTTGGGGCTGTCTGTGATGGAGAATACATATGTATCCAGAGAAAGAACTGTGGAATTTGAACAAACATCAAGGACTATTACCTTTAATTTAGAAAAAAAAATATCTTATTGTCTGATCTTGTTATCTCTTATACTTTTTGTTTCTTCCTTAAGGATGTGATTTCTCTCTCATCACATTCCATTTGGATCAATGTATACTATGGAAACAATGTAAAGTTTGGCAAATTGCCTTCTGTGAGGGGGTAGAGGGAAGGACGTAAGATTATGGGAAAAATTGCAAAACTCAAAATAAATAAAATCTTTAAAAAATATTTCCTTTCTTTCTTCCAAGTTCATTTCATAGTTTCTGTACTGTTCAACTATGATCTTCATTTTCTGGAGGTCAATGTAGAGCATACAGGATTGAGATTATTTTAGTCTGAATAGTTTTAAAGATATAATGTTTTGATCTATTCAATCAACCAAAACAAGATACACCTATCCACATGATTAGAGATTCAGGGTGATCTGGGTATGACCAGGCAAGTGATATTAAATGAAATATATATAATATTCCTATAGAAGTTATAGAAAAAGATAATATGGAGACAGAGATAAGCATGCAGTCTTTCTCCTTAATATGATATAAACTCCCTGTAGTTTAATAATGTAATAATCATGGTACCTTCTATATGCAATAATCGTTCTAAGTACTTTAGAATTATATCATTTGAGTTATCTTTTAGGTTCTATGTAGTCCCATGACTGCATACTTTCCCTGCCTCATGGTAAGTGTTTAAACATTTCTTGGTGATTTATTGAATAGGAGGAAGTAGAAGAATATAGGGTAGAACAAGTAGAGCATAAGGATAAGACAAGAAATAAGGAGGAGGAAACAAGAAGAAAGTAGAGGTGGGAAGAAATTAGGGTATTGCATATTCCCCCAAATATTTAATCTATGCCCAAATCATTGAGTATGGCCTGCACTAATAAACATCAGTGACCCTTAATCTGGAGTTTCCTTTGTTGTACTGGATAATTACAAAAATCAATGCACTTATGGCATCCTTTGATGAACTCATTAGCTCATGGTATTTTGAACTGTTCAATTTGGTACTAATGAGGTTATGTAAGTCCAGATAGAAAAGCCTACAATCCTTTTTTAATTTTAGCTACCTTTGTGAGTTGAACTGCCTTTCCCTAACAAAACTGAAAAGCCTACTGCGACTTGAAATTTGTTGCATAGTCTTATTAAAGTCAAAGGAGTTGCTCCTGCTGCACCCCCTCCCCAACTGTCAGCAAGAAACCCTGGAAGAAACAAACGCTGGGAATAATTAAGTAATATTTGTGCTTCTTCTGACTTTCATGTAGCTTTCTGAATAGGAAGAAGTAATGGGCAATTAGAAAATAACTTAAATTACCTTTTAGAGACATTAGTAAACGGAAAATTCTGAAATTCCTGTGACCCAGAGGAGCCATATTATTAGGAAATGAATAATATACTTTCCTGAAAATGGCCACTTCTAGTTAGTGTAAGGTTTTAGGACAGCTTGGTGAATTAAAATAATTATTTAGATTTTGGATTGAAGCCAGAGTCCTTTATTTCAGAAGGTCTGGGGCTGGTTGATCGTCAGTAGTAACCTACTTTACTTCTGACAACCAAAAAAGCTACCTTGTTTTTATTTATATACATACCTAATCAGATATACATGTGCATAAACACATATACACATGTGTATGAATTTTTGTATAAGTTCCCTTAAAATTATTGTTCTTTCTTGTGAATGTGTCTTCAGCACAGTGCCTAACTTATACCAGGAATTAAAAATTGTGCAAAAAGTTGTTGATTGAATTTGTTTGATAAATGCTCAGCATTAGAAAGAATAATAAGAATAACAGTGCATTTGAGACAAAGAGAAACCATAGAAGCAAAGACAGTATAACATAGTGGACATGCCAACAAGGTATGAATATGGAATAAAGAGAGTTCCAAATTAAAATGCCCTTATTATCTGCGTGAGAATGAACATATTGCTTCTACTTTGGTAAGCCTCATTTTCTTCATTTAAAATGATGAATAATTTAAATTTTAAAAATAAATAATCAAAATGGAGATAATTATAGTTGTACTATCTATAACTTGCAGGGTTATTGTAAATATTGAATGAAATAATTTATATAAGATTATAAGTTTTAAAGTACTCTGTAAATGTATTTTTTGAGTGTGTGTAGCTCCCTCCAGGGATCACTCTCCCATTACTTCTGGTACTAGAAAGTTGGTTTGATGCATTGACTTTTCATAGGATGTGGCATCTGTTTGGGGAATATCTGCTGGAGCCCCTGACTCTGATCTTTTATGGGTAGCTGAAATATTTAGGACCTACTGCCTTGGGTTCAGCTGGAGTGCCATTGTGCTCTTTCAGAAAGGGAAAATATCTTGAACCTAGGATTAGTCCTTTCAGCTTTAAATTAAACATTTCAAACCTTGTAATGGATTCTGAGGCTTGGGGTAACTCAATTGCATATAGAGAAGCCAGTAGAGATAATGAATTTCTCCTGGATTACATAGATTCTTACTGTGGGAACCCATCTGTGAAACAGGAACAATTTTAAAATGAGTAAGCTATACCACTATTACCTCCTACCTAAGAAGTTACAAATCCAAACTTAGCATGCTTTACAAAATGTAGAATGCTCAATTTATTCCTAAAAGGATGTCATTTTCATATTTCACTGTCTCTGCTTTTGTCCTCTAGTTTTGCTGAAGTGTAAAGGATATATATTCTTAAAATTGTTCAAAGTACGAATGTGGGAGAGTGTACAGCATGTACCTTGATAAATAATCCAAATTGGCTGGAGAGTAGTTGGAAAAGAAGAAAATGAGAGAAGGCTAGAAAGAGGGTATTCAAAGACTGTGGAATTTTGAAAGTCAGATTGCAGAGTTATGGTTTTGCTCAATGCATAGCATGGAGTCATCTAAGACCTTGTTTTTAATACACATGCCTAAATAGGAAGATTTCATAGATCAGACTGGTAATATTATGAAAGGTTCTTTGGAGGAAAAGAAAGAAGAGACAAAGAAGACCTATTAGGAAATTAGTTCAATAGTCTAGGTGTTAGGCAAGATATTTGCTTGGCAGGTAAAGTAGGAATAGAAAAGAGTGAATGAAAGTAAGAATTATAATTATTATTGTTATTATTATTATCATTAATTGCTATCCATTATATTAATACTGAATTTATGGTTTTGGAAACAAGTGAAGAGTGGGAGTTGACAAAGAAAATAGGGAGTCATCATGGGAGCAAAGATCCTGATCAGATCATAATACAAGGTTAGTGTGAGGGAGGAAGCAAAGAATGGTAGAAAAATAGGCCAGGTAATTACTTTTCATGAAGTCCTGAAGTGTAAGATACATGTCAATGAAGAGTCTGAGAAATTGTTTTGTTATTTTGTGAGAAGAATGACCATTTTGGCTACTGAAATACCCTAAGATGATGTCAAGGGAATGATTTGGGTGAGAGAAGAGTATATAAACTTAGTGATTAAAATCATTAAGGAAAGTTGGAAGACAAAGATTTTTCTCGAAGGTGGTTATATCTTTTATGCGCAGTGCTTTATTTTAAGAAATACTTTCCTTTTGCAGCTAAGTGGCTCTTGGGGTAGAGAGTTGGCCCTAGAGTCAGGAGGACCTCAGTTCACTTCTGACCTTGGACACTTGATCTTGAGCCATTTAGCCTCATTGCTCCATCAAAAAAAAAGAAAAGAAAAAGAAACATTTTTCCTCAACACTATACTACAAAACATTTTTTAAAAGGAAACTAGCTTAGGGAAATGAAATGATATATCTAAATAGGGTCTAACTTGTCGAATTAAGCAAAAACTGATATAAATTCACATTGTAAGAAATGAAGTTGGCTCTAATGAAAACAGCACTACTCTTCTGGAAGCCTGAGGTCATCCTTGACAACTTTCAGTGAGATAGAACACCAATATGGCCAATATGAGCAATATTGATATATCCAACTCAAATGGCTAAATCTCACATTTATATGTAGCCATCAGACAATGAGAGAAAAAATTCACTGGCAGAAGAAGGGCTCCAATGCCTATCTTTTAAGACACTTGGTTTGGTTTTAGGCATTCACGAATAAAGTGTGTACTATGGCTTCCTAAATATTCTGAGAATGCCTGGTACATTTTTTTCTTTAAGTATCCTGAATATATAGTTCACTTTTTGGGTTACTTTCTATTGCCTTCTTATCCCTCTTTACATTCTATTCATTAAGAATCAATGTAAATTTAAAAAATAATAATAAAGCAAGGCATTGTATTCAATATCAGTGATTAATAGACAACAAAAAGCAATTTATACCCTCAGGGAACTTAAAGTCTTTTGTAAAGTATTAGACATAATCACAAATAAGTATCACAGAGGCTTAATTTAAGTGGGAGGAAAGAGAAATTATAAATGAATGTTTTTGGCACCTAGACAAAGAAAATTCCCTACCCCTACCATATCGTCTTCATCAACCCTTCATAATCTTCATACAAGCTACCTTACGTGCCTTATTTCATATCACTGTCTTTCACACATTATACTTTCTAGTTATACTAGCTTACCATAGGTTCACAAACTACATTCTATCTTTAAATTTTGTGTTTTTGCATAACCTCTACCTCATTTGGAATGCCTCTTTCCTTTTGCCATCTTTTTAAAATTTCTTAGTTATGAATATTTTCTTTCACTTTCAAATTACCTTTTCATCATGAATGTGTCTATATCACATCTTAGTTAGACTGTGCAATAGAAGAGCGCTGGACCTTCAGTAACGAAGACCTCTATTCAAATTTGACCTCAGACACTTGCTATTTGACCATGGCCTCAGTTATGTCTAGCTGAGTGATCATAAGTAAGTCATTTAATCCCATTGACTCATAAGAAAAAACAAACTAGGAAACAAAACAAAATACTTTCCTTAATACCATACTACAAATAAAAGTAAGAAACAAGGAAGGGAAGGAAATAAGGAAGGCAGCTTATAGAAGTGAAATGACATGTCTAACTAGGTCTAATGTCTCTAACTAAGCATAAATTGAATTGAATTTACATTGTTGTGGGAATGAAGTTGGCCCTAAGGAAGGTAGCAGTACTCTTCTCTAAGCCTGAGGTCATCCTGGGCAACTTTCAGTGAGATAAAGTACCAAACAGTATGTTTGCTAAGAAAACCCAAATGGGCTCATGAAGAGTTGGACAAGACTAAACAATCAAAATATTTATCTTCCCAAGAATGTAACTTCCTTATAAAGAGAAACTTTCAGTTTTTCTTTGTATTCTGAGAACAGTGACTTGTACTTAGGAGATATTTGGAAAATATTTCTAAAATGTTCAGAAGAGAAGAGGAAGAACCTTTAAAATATTTTTCAGATTTGTTTCCTTCAGAGTCTTTTATCTCTGAAAATCAAAGAAAAGTTCCATGCATGTTTAGAGTATTCTGGCTCTTTAACTGTAGAAGAGCCTAAGAAAACCTAGAGAAGTGAGATCCTTTTCCCCAGTACCTCAAGAATTTGTCATTTTCCTTTTCCCCCCAAGACTACCAATTTTATGGGTGTGAAATATAGGCCAACAGATGGCAGAGGAATTAGAAATTTGAATAGAAATATTATTAAATTAATAGTAAGAGATAACTTCTGTCCCCTGCAGCTTTAGTGCTCCAATAATCTAGACTAGATTGGAAAATTTATCTGCCTGAGGACCTTTTTCTCCTCTGGATTATGAAAGCAAAAAGAAATACCTCCATCATTTTCAATGTCATTATGGCAAGAGGTATTGGAAGCATATGTAATTGACTCTCTGGAGTTTAAATTCTTTTTTCTTTTAAGTGGCACTGAAACAATAGAATCAGGATTCAAATACATCTTGAGAGGCTGGAGGCTGAATCTAATAACATGAAATTCAACAGGTTCACGTGTAAATTTTGCTGTTGAACAAAATTATAAATAAAAATGATAGACATCATAATTATAAGATTGAAGCTGAAGAGAGATTTAATATTTCTAAAAAAATTTTTCTCAAAATTTCTAACAAAAAAATAATGGCCTTTAAACTCAGTCACTGACTCAGTTGTTTTACTGTTTATTCAACAAACCAAAATAAAACTTGTTCTACATTAAGAGGGGATTAACTTCCATAAACAGACACATACAGTCCCAATGTGTTCTGCCTTTATCAGAACTCACCTGAAAGATCATATTTTGTTTTAAGGTCACTGTCCAACTTTAGTTTCAGAAGAGCACAAACAGAATTGCTTTAAAACCCTTTTGTCTATATCCTCCTGGAATTCATTGAAGCAACTAGAAATGTTTAATTTGGACATGAGAACACTTGTGGAAAGAGATAATGGTTGTATTCATTGAAGAGCTTATCACAGCAGTTTCATTTTTTTTACAGAAATTAGCTTTTTGTCCTTCATTATTGAAGAAGACAAAAATGACATTATCATGTTAGAGATGAGTTAGATTGTGTCTGGAGTGTGACTGATCAGACCAATATGAATTTTGAATGTTCTACCACAGATTGGGTACAAATGGTCCATGTGAATACCTTGGTACTTACTCTAAACTTGAGCATGTCACATTTCCTTTGTGCTATTTCCATTCTGCCTTGCTTAAAGAGCACAGCACCCTTACTGATGAGGACATGTTATGCTAGGAGATCATGTTCCAGTGTCTCCCATGCTGCACAATCAATTCTAAAATTCTTTAGACAGAACTTTGGGAGTGTCCCTATATCACTTCTTCTTACCTCCTTGTGTGCGCTTGTCCTATAATGTCAGCTAGAGGTAAATTCAATGATTCTGCACTGATGACACTATGGAAGTGTTCAGCCCATCTCTTTAAGATCATGTGCTATTGTTAATCAATGTGATTTCATCAACACTGAGTAACTGAGATGCACCATAGATCTTTGGTCCATAAATAGCCTTCAGGACATCATAAAAGCACTTTGGATTCTTACTATCTGCATAAAATTGTATTTCAACTTACAGCTTCCTGGAGTTAGATGAGTGAGAGTTAGATAGCTCAGGTGGACATCAAAGGTGGAAACAGTCTTGAAAAGAGCTGGGCAACCCTCACACCAGAGCTACTTGCCTTCCTTAAATATACCCTACACTCCTACACAAAAAGTAGAATAGTAATGTTAATTGATAAAGTTGGTATTTGATCTCATTTATTTTAATAACAAATCCAATATACTTTCCATGACAAAATTAGTTTCTTTAATAATTACACTTTTCACCTAAAATTTTTAATTTTCATATTATCTTGTAAGAGAGCAAAATTAAAGTCAAATGGGATGATATGATATATACCCTAGAGTCATAGAGAGAGTCAGACTTGAATTTATTACACCTTTAGCCTCCAGAATCCTTCTCCAGAGGAGCAACTAGGTAGCACAGTGAATAGAGTTCCAGCCCTAGTGTAAAGACAACCTGATTCAAAGTCAGTCTCTTACTGTTAGAACTGTGTGACCCCTGCCAAGTCCTTTAACTTTGTTTGGCTCAGTTTCATCAATAAAATCTGGAAAAGAACATGGCAAACAATAATGTTTCATTTGCCAAGAAGACATCAAAATGGGGTGAGAAGTAACTCACTCACAAAATCATCTTCCAATCTCTAGATTTCCATCTTTATATCTTTCTTAAATATTCCTGCCTAATGTCCTTTGAGTGATTATACAAAGCTTTATCTCGAATATAGCTATGAATGAAAATTGGGCCTGTTTCTGAATACCAGAATTAAATTGCTTGTACTGTTGCTTTCCAATCATTGCTAGAATTTTGAGAATGTGCCAGGTTCCACTTCTCACTTGATCACAATCTTTAAATTGCATTACTTTCTATCTTTATTATTCTTATTATTATTTGATGAGCAAAATCAACACCAATATATCCAAAGAAATTTGATTTTATTGTTGGATATATTCATCACTGGTTCAGATTAAAATTTTATCTAGCACTAGTATGTGACCTCTTGAGTTTTTATCTCCATAATAACAAGAAGAATACTAATCGACTTTCCCAAGATCATACATGCAAAACCTGACTAATGAAAGAATTTTGTAGTTGGAAGAATCTTTAGCAGTCTTCTAGTCCAAAAAGTAGATAAAATGAATCCTCATTATTTCACAAAACAAATAGTAAACCAGTCTTTACTTCATCCCATCACTTAAAGATGTAACAAATTTTACTTATAGACCACTCTAATTATTAGGGAGTTCCCCCCCCCAATATTATGCCTAAATTTGTCTCTTTGAAACTTATGTAGTCTTATTTTAAATATTATTTTATTTTTCCTATTTAATACATGTGAAAATAATATTTACACTCATTTTAAATAAAAATGTGAGTTCTAGGTTTTCTCTTCTATTCTACCTTATATGATAGATTTCTCGATATTGTATATGTGTGTGCATGTATGTGTGTGTGCAATCACATAAAATATTTCCTTAATTGTCATATTATAAAAGAAGAAATATTTTGTAAAAAATTTTAAAAAATGAAAATAGTATGTTTTCATTTACATTCAGACTTTTCAATTCTTTCTCTGGATATGGATGGCATTTCCCTTCATAAGTCTTTTGGAATTGTCTTGGATTCTTTTATGCTCAGAAGAGTGATTTCAATTATATTTGTTCTTCATACAATGTTGAGTTCCAGTTTTCTCTGGTTCTGCTCTCTTCACTTTGCATCATCAGTCCATATAAGTCTTTCTAAGTTTTTCTGAAATCTATTTGCCCATCATTTCTTACACTAGCCTGGTCATATTCCATTATATTCAGAGGACACAACTTGTTTAGACTTTAACCAAATGATGGATATTCCTTCAATTTCTTGTTCTTTGCCATCACAAAAAGTACTACAACAAACATATTTAGACATGGTTCTTTTCATCTTTTTTAATGGTTTATTTTGGATGTAGTCCTTGAAATAGTTGTGCTGGATCAACAAAAGAGCACAGTTTGATTGCTTTTGAAGATGGTTTCAAAGTGTTTTTCCAGAATAGCTGAATCAGTTCACAACTCCAACAAAAGCTGTAGCCTTGCCTTTGAAACACTGATGAAGCACAACATGACCAATTTGTTTTTCTCCCGCATCTAACTCCATGACCATTGAGAAGATAAGAAAAATAAAACCTCTGTAACAAATATGTATAATAAAAGGAAATAAATTCTCCAAAATGACAATATTCTAAAATATGTTTTAAGTCCAGTGCTTTAAGGGTATCACCACTCTACCTGAACGTAGGCAGCACACTTCATCTTATGGAATTGAGTTTGGTCATTTTGTTGCTCAGGATTCCTTTATTTTCCAAAATGTCTTCATAATTTTTTTTATTTCAAAAGTTATTATCTAAATTCATCTCAGTTCATTTTGCATAAATATATACAAATATTCCAATGTTTCTCTCAAACTATCCCCTTCTTCCTATATTATATCGCAAATATATTTCATCACACTTCATATACTATTACTTGTTTAGTCATTGCCAATTGATGAGCGTGTCTTCAGTTTCTAATTTTTCCAGCCACACAATATATACACACACACACACATACATATACACAAAAATACATATATGTATTGTGTATGTGTGCTTATGCAAAGAGGTCAAAAAAGAGGTCAAGGATCCATACAAATTATTCACACACACATATACACACATACAAAATGCACACATATATTTTTCACTTAATTATTTGGATTGAAGAAATCAGAGCAGCATTATTATTTCTTGAAATATGTGCTAACAGCCTATTTTTCTTTGGTTACATCTTTTGATCTTAAATTAACTGTTCTGGTTCTGTTTTCTATGTCATGAGATACCTTTCATTTACTCTTGTTATCAATATTTTGTTTTTGTTTAACTATTTCTTTTTTTTCTCATTGAGTCATTAACTTTTCTTTGGTACAGGCTAAACATTTTGTAGCAATTTTGTTTCTTGGGAAGTTTTCTATCTTTTATTCCTATCTGTTTATCTTTTAGATTATTTCTTCTACAACTTCCATTATTTTTTCTTTTTTAAAAATCTAGCATTTTCATTTATTTTAAAAATTGTTATAAATTTAAAAACATTCTTTTATCTGTTATAGGAACTCTGATTTTTTTAGGGGCAGCTCATATTGAAGGAAAATTTATAGAAATATAGAATTTCAGCATAATATAACATTTAAGATTTCAAGAAATTCCTCTTTTATTTTTTATTGATGTTTTATTTTGATAAATACGTGTCATAAAAGTTGTTCAAAATTCATCCATAGGCATATGTGTATTTTTAACTAACAAAATTTCATTCCATCCCCCTTTCCCAACCCTCTCCCTTCAGTGGCAAACAAGTTAATATTATCACATACATATATGTGATAAACATGTTTATATATTTTTGTTATGAGTAATTAGGATTAAGGGAAAGAGTTACATAAGAGATACTTTTTATGAAGAGTTCATTAGCTTCTGAAGGTTTTTTAAAAACTTTGGTTTTGCTTTCTTCCTCTGGATTGTGATAGCATTGTCCTTAGATTGTCTAATAACAATTGTCCTAGCTCCCTGAACTGCTAAGAAGAGTTGCTTCCATCAAGGTTGATTATCTCACAGTGTTTGTTAGTTTGTTTGTTTTTGCTATGCAGTGGGTTAAACGACTTGGCCAAGATAATTTTTAAATGTCTGAGGCTAGATTTAGACTCAGATCCTCCTTATTCTAGGTCAGGGCTCTATCCACAGTAACACCTAGCTGCCCTACAGTTGTTGTTATTGTATATAGTGTTTTCTTGGTTCT
This sequence comes from Macrotis lagotis, assembly GCF_037893015.1. Taxonomy (NCBI): domain Eukaryota; kingdom Metazoa; phylum Chordata; class Mammalia; order Peramelemorphia; family Peramelidae; genus Macrotis; species Macrotis lagotis. Next base: position 209,187,499 of record NC_133660.1, on the reverse strand, counting down.
GCTTCCTTCACTAAGAAACAGATCTTGCAATTCATTCCATGCCTTTCTAGAGTCCGATCATTTCTAGTTTCTTATAGAAAAATAATATTCCATAATATTCATGTACCATAACTTGTTTAGCTATTTTGCAATGGAATGGGCATCCCCTCAGTTTCCAATTCTTTGCCACCACAAAAAAGAGCTACTAAGAATATTTTGGAACATGTGGGATATTTCCCAATTTTTCTGATTTCTTCTGGATATAGACTTAGAATTGGAATTTCTGGGTCAAAGGGAATGACATTTTTATTGCTCATTGGGTATAGTTCCATATTGCTCACCAGATTTGAAGAAATTCTTAATCATTTTTAAAACCAAATTCAAGTCTTCAGATCAAGATGGTGGAGAGACTGTTTTAAACTCTCTTGTATTTCCTTCACAGTAGACATGAATCAAGGCTCTTAACAGATTTTGAATCCACAGAACTCACAGATGAGCAGGGGGGATGTCTTCCAGTAAAGCCTGTCATAGGGTAGTGGAAACTTCCCCTTTCCCCTTCTCCCTCCCACTCCTGTTCCTGAGGGAGGGCCTGACTTTATCCAGAACAAATAAACAGCCCCAGAGTAGACCACTGATACCACCAACACAGACAATCCAGGGAAAACCTCTGGCAATCCTTCCTGGTGGGTCCACAGAGTAAAACAATGGGGTTCCTAACCAAAAGGAGCAAGACCTCTAGGTATCTCCACACTGCATGTCTGCAAACCAGCCCATCCTCCAGCACAAGACCCTAGGCAAAGGGCCCCAAATTAAGAAAGGCCAGTGCAAAGCAAGATCCATTGGAGATAAGGATACTAGCTCAGAAAAGGAGGTCAGAAACGAGAGTAGCTTCAGAGGAGGCTATGAATTGGTCTCCAGTCCAAAAAAGGCTTGTTAGAAGAGATCAGAAAGGAGTTTAAAAATGAAATGGAAAAATTGGGAAAAGAAATGCAAGAAAAAATTGACATCCTACAAAGGATTTGTAAAATCAATCCTTTGAAAATAAAATTGTACAAGTGCAAAAAAGAAAACAATTCTCTCAAAAATACAATTGGACAAATGAAAAAATATAACTCCTTCAAAAACAGAATTGACCAATTACAAAAGGAGATGCAAAAAGTAAATGAAGAAAATTATCCTCTAAAAAAGACTGTAATCTTTAGAAACTAATGACTTGATGAAACTCAAAAAGATTCTGTTAAACAAAATAAAAAAAATAAAAAATAGAAGAAAATATAAAATACTTAATTGACAAAACAACTGACCTGTAAAATAGATCTAGGAGAGACAATTTAAGAAACAGAGGACTACTTGAAAACCATGAAGAAAAAAAAAGGTTGGATACAATCTTCAGGATATAGTAAAGGAGAACTGCTGTGATATCCTGGAACTAGAGGAAAAAATAGTTATTGAAAGAATACATCAATCCCCTCCTGAAAGGAATCTCCAAATGAAAAAGTAAAGCAATATTGTGATCAAACTCCAGAACAATTAGATGAAAGAGAAAATCCTGCCAGTGGTCAGAAATAAATAATTCATATATCTAGGAGGCACAGTAAGGGTTACACCAACCTGGGGGCATCAATATTAAGATTTTGAAGGAATATGATATTCCAGAGAACAAGGGAGCTTAGAATACAACTAAGAATTCACTATCCAGAAAAATTGAGTCTTCTCTTTCAGGGGAAAAGATGAACATTTAATGAAATAGGAGACCTACAATCTTTCCAGATGAAAAGAGCAGAGCTAAACAGAAAATTTGGTCTTCAAATAGGAGACTCAAGAGATAAATGAAAAAGACAAACGGGGGAAAACTGTCAACCTATAAGATTAAACTGGTAACATCCCACCTGGGAGGAAGATTCTCCTAACTCTTGAGAATTTTATCTCAATAAGAGGGAATATACTTAGGCAGAAGGAATAGACATTCATGATATGACCATGATTTTGATGGAATAACTTAGAAGATCTCATTAAAAAGGGAAGACAGTAAAGAGATGGGCAGAAGGTATAGATTGAATGGGATAAATTGCATCACATGAAGAGGTGCAAAAGACCTATTTCAAAAGAGGGGAAGAAGGAAGGGGCAAGGACCACCTGTATCTTACTCTCATCAGATTTGGCTCAAAGAATGATTAATACACATACTTTGACTTTATAAAATTATGTTACCTTTCAAATATTAAGAGGGAAAAGGAGGGAAGATGGACTGATAGAAAGAAGGGAAAGAATAAGGGGGAAAAGAAAAGAGAAAAAGGGGGGCATAGAATAGAAGGTTGTTAACCATATTGGAGGCATGTTCAGAAACAAAAGACTTGGAAGAAGGAATAAGGTGAAAAAAAGGTGAAAAATATAAACAGAGGGAAGAGCATGGAGTACAATAAAGAGTAAGTATAACTTGGAATGCTGATGGGATGAATTTTTCCATAAAATGGAAGCAGATAGCAGAGTGAATTAAAAACTATAATCCCACAACATGCTGCTTAAAAAAAAAGACAATAGAAGCAGGGAGATACATACAGAGTAAAGGTAAAAGCTTAGAACAGAATATATCAGGCTTCTGCTGAAGTGAAAAAAAAAAGAGGGTAAAATCTTTATCTCAGACAATGCAGTTACAATAATAGATCTCATTAAAAGAGATAAGGAATGGGGCATCTAGGTGGCTCAGTGGATAAAGCACCAGCCCTGGAGTCAGGAGGACCTGGGTTCAAATCAGATCTCAGACACTTAATAATTACCTAGCTGTGTGGCCTTGGGCAAGCCACTTAACCCCATTTGCCTTGCAAAAAAAAAAAAACAAATCTAAAAAAAGCGACAAGGAAGGAAACTATATCCTCTTAGACTATGAAATAACTTCAGTACTAAATATGTATACACCAAGTGGTATAGCATCCAAATTCTTAGAAGAGAAAATTAATGAGAATGATATACAGAAAAACATAGACAGCAAAACAGTATTGGTAGGGTACCTCAGCATCCCTTTCTCAGAATTAGATAAATCTAACCATAAAATAAACAAGAAGGAAGTTAAGGAGGTGAATAGACTGTTAGAAAACTTAGATATGATAGACCTCTGGAGAAAACTGAACAGGAATAGAAAGGAATACACCTTTTTTCTACAGTTCATGGAATATACACATAAATTGAACATGTATTAGAACATAATGTTGTCATAATCAAATGCAGAAAGACAGTTATTGAATGCATCCTTTTCAGAATTGTCCATGAAGAGATAGACCTAAAACTAATTGGAAGATAAATAATTTAATTTTAAAGAATAAGTGGATCAAATAACAAATTCTAGAGAGAATTAATGATTTCATTCAAGACAATGAAAATAATTAGACCTCATATCAAAACTTACGTGATATAGTCAAAGCAGTTATTAGGGAATACATTATGTCTTTAAATGTTTACAGAAATAGAATAGAGAAAGAGGAAATCAATAAACTGGAATGTAACTAAAGAATTACAGAAAGAGCAAATAAAAAAATTCCCAATTAAATACCAAATTAGACATTTTGAAAATCAAAGATGAAATTCTAAAGAAAAGCATTAAACTAGTAAATAGTTTTATGGAAAAAATAATAAAATAGATAAATTTTTGGCTAATTTGATTTAAAAAAGGAAGAAGAAAATCAAATTACAAAGAATAAAAATGAAAAAGGTTAATTCACCACCAATGAGGAGGAAATTAATGTAATAATTCAGAACTATTTTGCTCAATTTTATGCCAGTAAATTTGATAATCTTAATGAAATAGATGGGTATTTACAAAAATATAAATTGCTTGTGTTAAAAGAAGAATAAATTAAATACTTAAATAACCCTTTCTTAGAAAAAGAAATTCAACAAGGCATCAGTGAATTCCCTCAGAAAATAAATCTCCAGGGTCAGATGAATTCACAAGTGAATTCTATCATACATTCAAGCAATAATCGAATCCAATTCTATATAAACTAGTTGAAAATGTAGGGGAAGACGGAACTCTGTCTTATTCCTTCTATGGCACAAAATGGTGCTGATCTCTAAGTCAGGGAGAGTCAAAACAGAGAAAGATAATTATAGACCCATTTCTCTAGTGAATATGGATGCAAAAGTTTTAAATGAAATATTAGTAAAATGATTACAGCAAGTTATCACTAGGATAATACTTTGACCAAGTAGGATTTATAGCAGGAATGCAGGGTTGGTTCAATATTAGGAAAATTGTCAGCATAGCTGACTATATCAATAACAAACCTAACAGAAAGTATATGAATATTTCAATAGATGTTGAAAAAGCTTTCGACAAAATACAACACTACAAACACTAGAGAGAGTAGGAATAAATGGATTGTTCCTTAAAATCTGAAACCATCAAGAAGCATTATATGCAATGGGGATAAGTAAGATGCATTCTCAAGATCAGGGTTGAAACAAGGATGACTGTTATCACCATTTTCATTCAGTATTATATTAGAAATGCTAGCTGTAACAATAACAGAAGAAAAAGAAATTGAAGGAATTAGAATAGGTAATGAAGAAACAAAACTCTCATTCTTTGAAGATGTTATGATTGTATGTCTAGAGAACACTGGAATGATCTAAAATCTAATGGAAAAATTAGTAAAGTCTAATTTATTAGTGAGAACTTCACCCAAGTCACAGGATATAAAATAAAACCACAAAAATCCTTAACATTTCTAGATATTACTAACAAGATACAACAATAAGAGATAGAAAGAGAGATTCTATTTAAAATAACTTCAGAAAATATAAAACTTTGGAGTCTACTTGCCAAGGAAGATTCAGAAATTTTACGAAACAAATATAAAATACTTTTCATACAAATAGAATCAGATCTAAATAACTGGGCAAATATGGCTAGACTGAGATAATAAAAATGACAATTTTCTCTAAATTAAATTACTTATTTAGTGCCATACCCATTACACTTCCAAAAAAAGTATTTTATTGAGCTTGAAAAATAGTAACTAAATTCATATTTCAAGAATATAAAGGAAATTACTGGAAAAATGAAAAAGAAAGCAACCTAGCCATACCAGATCTAAAATTATCGAATCAATTATTGAAATTTTCTGATTCTGGATAAGAATAAAGTTTTAGATCAGTGGAATAGATTAGGTCCAAAAGAGAAAGCAGAAAATAACTGCAGTAATCTATTGGTAGATAAATGCAACTTCTGGAATAAGAAATCACCTTTCCATAAAACCTACTGGGAAAACTGGAAGATAGTATTGTAGAAAGTAGAATTAAAACAACACATCACACCCTATACCAAGATAAGATCAAAATGGGTGCAGGATTTAGACATAAAAGAAAATACTATAAGCAATTTAGGAGAACTAGGAATAGTTATCTGTCAGACCTATGGATAGGGGAGCAGTTCATTACCAAAGAAGAAATAAAGAATACTATAAAAACCAAACTGTGGTATATGTCTGTTATGGAACACTACAGTTCTATTAGAAACCAGGTGGGATGGAAATTCAGGTAAGCCTGGAAGGATTTGCATGAACTGATGCTGAGTGAGATGAGCAGAAACAGAAAAACATTTTACACCCTATCAGCAAAATGGGAGTGTTGATCAACCTTAATGGACTTGCTTATTCCAACATGGCAACAATCAGGCACCATTTTGGGGCCTCTGAGGGAGAATGCCTTCTGTATCTTGAGAAAGAATTTTGGAGTTTGACCAAAGAACAAAGACTATTACCTTTAATTTTAAAAAAAAAGTTACCTTATTATGCAATTTTCCTATATCTCATGTTTTATGTTTCTTCCTTAAGTATATGATTTCTCTCCCATCACATTCAACTTAGATCAATGAATATCATAGAAACAATGTAAAGATTAACAGATTGCCTTCTGTTGAGGGTGGGTGGGAGGGAAACAAGATTATGGGAAAAAACTGTAAAATTCAAAGTAAATAAAATCTTTCTGAAAAAAAAGAAAAAATATAATATTGTAAGGTGAAATATTAGATTTTTGTGGATAACCTAATTACTCAATTAAAAAATGTTATGTTTAAGTTTAAAAAACAGAATTCAAATGTGGATTCCCTATCTCTTTTATCTTCCTCCTCATCTTTTCTTCTCCTACCTCATTTAGTTTTCATTTTGTGAAATCGATCCTCTTTAGGAGGTGATTAGTGGCTTATTTCAATGTCTATTTTACCCTATGCATCTACATTTCTCAGGGCACTTTTCCTGGAGAATTTCTTGAAAAATTAATTCTAGGATCTTGATTTCTCCCAAAGTCATCAGATTGCTTTAACTCCATTGTACATTTGAAGTAATTTATTTTTTCTTCAGAGAGTTTTTGTATCTCTTTTTCTGTCTGACCCATTCTACTTTTCAAGGCTTTCTTCTCCTTATTGGTCTTTTGTCCCCTTTTATTCAAACTGGTTTTTAAGATAGTATTTCTTCAGTATTTTTTGGTATCTCCTTCACCAAGCTGCTAACTTGCTTTTCTTGGTTTTCCTGCATTGCTCTCATTTCACTTCCCAATTTTTCCTCTGTCTCCCTTACTTAATTTTCATAATCTTTTTGAACTCTTTCATAGCTTGAGATTAATTCATATTTTTCTTGTAGGCTTTGGTTCCAACAGCTTTGATTCTATTATATTCTGTGTGTGTAATTGATATTCTGTAAGACCAAAATAATTGTCTATGGTTGTATTGTTTTTCTTCTGTTGTTTACTCACTTTCCTGGACTAAGACTTGATTTTAACTCTGTTAAGGTGGGCCCCTGATTACAGGGAACACTGCCCCAAACTTTTGAGGGATTTTCAGTTGTTTTGATGGACAACCCCCAGAAACCTGCAAGTTCCCAATTCCTCAAAGGTCTTATGAGAGGCTCTGACTGCTGTACTTGCCTGTTAATGACCAGAAGTACTCCTCTCTGCCCTGGAACTGCAAGGAGGATCCCTATTCTGCTGCAGACAGTAATCTCTGTTGTGCTCCAGCTTCTCTCCGTGGAACTAGATCTAGGACTGCAACATGGGTCTGAGTACAGGTGAAGCCACAATGTGCTGCTTCACTGATAGAAGAGATACTTCCCAGGCCTGCTTCTGCTCCCCTGGTACTTTGTCTGTGCCCTTGGCCATTCCTGGGTTGAGAGTTCTGGAACCCATCACCACTGCCAGGGACCCATGTTGATGACTGGAGCCAATTCACTCCAGTGTGACCCGGGCTGCACTGTGGGCCCTTTCTAAACTCAATATAGTGGACCCTTCCCACAGAACTTCCAAATTGCCTTGGACTGAAAAATTGCTTCACTCAATCTTTTTGTTACTTCTGTTATTCTAGAATATGGTTTGAGTCATTATTTAAAGGTATTTGGAGTGGTTTGGGGGAGTGCCTGTCTGTAATCTTCGGTCTGCCCTGCCATTATATACTTCTTTCATGTGGCAGAACACCTAGTACTAATGCTATTCCAACTGAGATTTAGGGCTATAAAGCAATCGAAGATTCCCCCCCCCAACAGTTCAAGGATGCCTCCATTGTCCATTTCTATAAGTATAAAGGGAATAAATTATCCTGTGACAATGAAAAGGAGATTCTCTCTTGGTCATTGCTGACAAAATAGGTGCCAGACTTCTGCATGATAGACTAATTATTCATCTGTAAGAAGGTCATCTACCTAGAAGTCAGTTATGACTTCAAAAAACACCAAAGGATGGTTGTTGCCAACCATTCCAGAAGAGATGCCAGGAGAAGAACAGGGGTTTGTTAATAAAATTTGTGGATCTGATCAGGACCTTTGATATTGTCAGATGTGAGGGCTTCCTGGAGAATTTCATAAATATTATGCATCATTTTCACAACAGCATGCTTATCTGGGTTCTGAATAATGGACAATCCTCTTGCACTTTCCTAATTACAAATGGAATGAAACAAGGCTCTGTCCTTGCACACATGCTTTTTAGTATTTTCAGTCATGTTAAATGTCTTAAATAAGAATGAATACAGCATCAAAGTCAGTTACCACACAGAAAGTGAATTCTTCAACTTGAAAAGATTGGAAACTAAGAATAAATTGGAGGTAAAGTTGGTGCATTATTTTTTTTTTGTTTCAGTCTCTGAAGCTGAGATGCAACAAACTAAAAAAAAAACCACCACAAAGAAAACACAGGTGCTCCATCAGTCTATACATTGATCAAAACAAAAGAAATTTGGAATACTGATAAAAAATTTACTTACCTTGGATGAGTGTTTTTCAGTGATGTATACCTTGATAATGAGGTTGACACATGCATTTCCAGAGCTAGTTCAGTGTTTTAGAGGCTCCAAGGAAAATTGTGAGAGAGAAGAGGCATTAGACTGATCACCAAACTGAAGTTATACAGAGCTGTTATGATGACCTCATTGTTTTATACCTGTGAAACCTGGACAGTGTACTAGCACCATATCAAGAAACTGAATTGCTTCCATTTGAATTACCTTAGGATGATTCTGATGATTGCCTAGCAGTAGAAGATACCAGTCAATGAGGTTCTTTCTTGAACCTAACTGCCAAGCATTCCAACTCTGCTACAGAGAATATAACTCTGAAGGGTTGTTCATATAGTTTGAATGGCAAACATGTTTGCCTATTTTATGAAGCACTCATACAAAATAAGTACTCAAAGGGTGATCAGAAAAAGAAATACAAGGATTTTCTCAAGGTCTCTTTTAAAAACTTTGGAATTGGGGTGGCTATGTGGCTCAGTGCGTGGAGCTATGTGGCGCAGTGGATAGAGCACTGACCCTGGAGTTAGGAGTACCTGGGTTCAAATCCAGCCTCAGACATTTAATGATTACCTAGCTGTGTGGCCTTGGGCAAGCCACTTAACCCCATTTGCCTTGCAAAAACCTAAAAAAAACAAAAAAAAACTTTGGAATTGATTATGACACATGAAAGACATTGGTAAACGTGTGCCCTCGTTATCCAAAAGAAATGTGAAATGCACAGATTTAAAGAATTCACCTCAAATGTTCACAAAGCCTATTTATGCACAAATTGTAGTAGAGCATTCTGAGTTTATATTGGTCTGATCAGCCATACTCAGACACACCACAACTTAACTCTAATATAATGATATTATTTTGGTCCTATTTGAGAACAAGTGGCAACAATTGTCTGCCTGCATGTGTGTGCATGTGTTTGTCTACATAAATATACAGATATATGTATTTATATATGTATGTATATATATATATATATATATATATATATATATATATACATAGTACTTTACATTTATGAATAAATGAAATCAGAAAACTAGTTGGAAAAACTGGGTTTGGAGTTCAAACTCAACAGCACTTTTTTAAATAAGTAGTATGCCTCCTTAGTATTGGTCAGGGGAACTATTAAGTATGAAATTCAAAATTAGATTCAAAAATATTATTTGAACAATATCATTTGAACCAATGTAGCCTATGTTAAAGAATATTAGAAAAGAATAGACCGAAAATAAGAGGCAGCCTAATTGATGGATAGAAGACACAAAAAATATGCAGGACTTCTAATAAGACCTCTTCTATTTTTTAATTATCAACTAAGTGTGTCTTCTTTAGAACTCATTATCCTGTAAAAACTTTAGAGTTCCTTTCCATATAAAATGTCCACACAATCTGGAAAATTCCCATAAAACATCTTGGTTCTTCCTTAATATCAGGGAAGAAACCTTTTTTTTCCTTTGTTTTTTTCCCCTTTTTTTGTGGTGTGTTTACAATATCTTATTGTAAAAGTTTCATTAAGTATTGTTCATGTACTCTGTGTAGTCTGATATCTTTCACATGTCATCTGTGGCTTATATAAACCTCCCCCCTCCCAAAGTTTCCATTTAATTTCTCAAGCTGACTTGCAATATTTTGAAACTGTGATGGGGAAAGTTGTGTTCTGGAAGGGGTAAATGCAGATAATTTTGCAATTATAGGATTATAAACTGAAAGCTTTTCCTAATGAAGACTTGAGATACTGCTGAATAGGCAGGGAGAATGAATGCTTGGCTCTGTTAAACTCAGAGTTTGGCATAGGCAACATTAAGAACTAAGTAAAGAAATTTACTCTCTTTATAGGCTTTTATTTGGGATGTCTTGGGGCAGCTATGTGGGACACAGTGAATAAAGTTATGGGCCTGGAGCGAAGAAGATTCATATTCCTGATTTCAAATATGGTATTACAATTTGAGTGAACCTGAGAAAGTCACTGGACTATATAAGCTTTGGTTTCTTCATCTGTAAAAGGAATTGAGAAAAGAAATGGTTACTCTAAAAACCTTTGCCAAGAAAACCCCAAATAAGGTCACAAAAAAAATCAAAAATCACTGAAAATCACTGAATAATACAATTTGTAGTCAGTGCTCAGAAAAGGTCCTTATTTTTTCAATTATTTTGCCAACAAATGAGCTATGATACCATGAGACTTAGTTAATGTTGTCACTATTGAGATAGAAGGAATTATATAGAATTATGTAAAATGATCTAGGTACTAGCCAGTCCAGTTTTTGCTGCTTTCTGGACACTTAAGTAAGGCCTAAAAATGCAATCTCTCTGAATCTCCTTTCTTTATTAACAAAATAAGAATAATACTTATACATATACCTTCTAGTAAAAATAATATTATATATAATGCATTTTATCAGTTATTCTTGTTTATAATGTTGTAGCACGAAATGAGAGCCACCATTGTCGCTTTTTCATTTAAAAATAAAAACCTGAACTAAGCAAAACAATTCACCAATAGTTATATATATGTATATTTATATATGTACATATATATATATATATATATATATATATATTTGACCAAGATTTATACTAATACAACTCAGTATCAATAGGCTCTGATTTATTAATCTTTAACTTTTCACAGTCAATACATAATGTGACTTTTGTTTTATTCCATTGGGTTTCTACATTCAGTATCTGGTTTCCTTAAATAAAACAAAACAAAACAGATAAATTCTTTGGGGACCATTATGATGCAATGTAATGTTCTGTGACATATACCCCAAAATAATGAGTTCTTACACTGCTTTTGTGTAACTTATCTTTTCAATGGGATTTGTCATTAAAAACCCTTTCTTGGATTTTGCTGATATGTAAAAATTCAACTGCAAACTAAATCTGTGATTATGAAGTCCTTTATGATCTTGTGAAGTATCATGTAAATATTGAAAACATTGGTGTCCTTTCTGTAGAAAGGAAGGAGAAGGAAAATGAAAAGTTATTGGGTTTTACAGACTATGAAACTATAAATTAATAATAATTCTTATGATAATAGAATATGGGCAAATTTTAATCATATGGGCTAATTCTTTGATCACTTTCTGTTTGCTTAATTGTCTTTATATAGGATGGCTCTTGAACAAGGCAGTATAATAGACTGGAAACATCAACAGCACCTTTCTAGAAATCTAAAGAACAGAATTCTAGTTCAGACTCAAGACTTGAGAAAATTGGGGCTATCCAATTCTATTCAACATCCTCCTAGAAATTACAAACTGTGTAACCGTTTTGCTGTCCACTGGGGAAAAAAAACAGAACTTAGATCAAATGATCTCTCTGAGCCAATTTCATTATAAAATTTCACTATAAAATGAGCTTGATCATATTTGCTCATCCTACCAAAATGAAAGGCAATAAACATCTAATTAGACGGTATGCATAAAGGTGTCTTGAAAAAAAAGAATATGAAATACTAAATATATTTTCGATGGTCTTTCATTTCTAATTCATTTAAAATATAGAACTTGAATTATTTTTTTTGAAAAAAAATTTTATTAGGAGATCAACAAACAGGTTTATTATATAAACAGCAAATTTCTTTTGGAAATGACATAAGTGAAAATCTTAAGATGACTTGTTTCTTCTGGCCAGTTGTTGGCATCATGTTCTCAGTTTCTGAACTGTAAAAGTGTTTTGCTATTCTTCCAACACTTTAACCATCCATGATCTCATCCATTAGGGCACTCCTATTTGTGTTGATAATAACCCATTCCTATTGTCTTTACCTCTGTGATTCTTTTCACTGGTGTCTCAGACATTCTCCACATAGCTACCCATTATTCTAGAGGCCTTTTTCAGCTTTTTACATTTTGCGGCTACCAATCCATCATTTATACTGTCTTTCTATTACTCCCTGATGGTTACTACATGACTGGTTCATGCCAGTTCTCCCTTTTACATTTTTTTCTCATAGGTCATCAATAGAGTGTCCCCACTACATAATTCTCATTTGCCCCAAGATTTACTTGAAAACTTTTTGAGAGACCAAGATTGTGAACATACAGGATTACTGGAAGAACATTTGTGTTGAAAAGATAATCATATTTTGTGCTTCAGAGAGGAAGATAATGCAAAATGAAAACAGAAAAGGCTAATATAATCTCCTCCTATCCCCAATGTGGTCCACAGAACATTGACATCTCTTAAACTATATGCTTGTTTTTACATTTTTACAAAATTTTTTATCTTTTATTATGTAAAAATAAAATACTGTTCACTTATGTTGCAAGATTAGGGTTAGGTATGTCTTGAAAATATATCCCGGGGATGGAGCCAAGATGGCAACAAGAAGGGATCCAGTCTTAGGAGCTCTCCGATAAAAACTCATAAACTAAGGACTCTAACTAAACTTTCGAGAGACAGAACCCACAAAGGGACCCAATGAGGCACTTCTCCTACTCAAGGTAACCCGGAAAAGAGCAGAAAGGCTCTGCTCCCCGGGGTCAGACAGGCAGCCTGCCAGAGGGGTGGCCTGCCAGAGCCAAAGAACTTCAGCCTCCCAGAGGCAGCCCCAGGGTGCTGTGAGCCAGGGCTCACAGCAGCGGGGGAGTCTCCAAAGCTGCACCTCGAGGAGCACTGGGCAAAAAGTGGAGGAACAGCGGGGGACCTCTGCCAGAGCGAGCACATGGAGCCCAGCCATTGGGGCACACAGGGAGCAGCTTAGTCTTTCTGCAGCCCAGACCAGGAAACAGAAGCAGGCTGAACTGATAAGCAGGAGCCCCCAGGGCATGAGCCCATTGAGCTGAGGGAGGTGAGTGAAGAGAAACTTCAAGCTTGGTCTTCTGCCCCTAGAACAGGACTCTGGGGCTCTGACCACATTCAGATCCTGATCGCAGTCTAGGCCCCCCATAGAACAGCAGGGCCATCCTCACCTCAGCCCCATGGAAGAGGGAGGAGCTTATGGTCATTCACAGACAAGGAGGGAGGACAGAGCCTCACACACTGAGACCCTTCTGGGAGTGTCCCAAAAGCTCAGGAAGCACCCCAAACCAGGCCCAGGCTGGGAAAATGAGCAAGCAGTGAAACAAAAAGAAGACTATTGAGAAATATTTTGCAAATGAGCCCAAGAAGGATCAAAATACTCAGTCTGAAGATGAGGAAGCACAAGCTCCTGCATCTAAAGACTCCAAGAAAAACAGAAATTGGGCTCAGGCTATGACAGAGCTCAGAAAAGACTTTGAAAATCAAATGAGGGAGATGGAAGAAAAACTGGTAAAAGAAAGGAGAGAGATGCAGGAAAAACATGAAAATGAAGTCAGCAGTTTAGTCAAGGAAATCCAAAAAAATGCTGAAGCAAATAGCATGCTAAAAACCAGCTTAGGTCAAATGGATAAAACAGTTCAAAAAGTTATTGAGGAGAAGAATGCTTTTAAAAGCAAAATTGGCCAGATGGAAAAAGAGATAAGAAAACTCTCTGAGGAGAACAAATCCTTCAGACAAAGAATAGAAATTAGGGAGATTGATGAATTTACCAGAAATCAGGAATCAATACTTCAAAACAAAAAAAAATGAAAAATTAGAAGAAAGTGTGAAATATCTCATTGAAAAAACAACTGATATGGAAAACAGACTTAGGAAAGATAATTTGAAAATTATTGGAATACCTGAAAGTCATGATCAGGAAAAGAGCCTTGACATCATTTTCGAAGAATTACTACAGGAAAATTGTCCTGATATTCTTGAAGCAGAGGGCAAAATAGAAATGGAGAGAATCCACCAATTCCCCCAAGAAAGAGATCCCAAAAAACCAACCCCTAGGAATATTATAGCCAAGTTCCAGAACTCCCAAGTCAAAGAGAAAATATTACAAGCAGCCAGAAGGACACAGTTCAAATATCATGGAGCTGCAGTCAGTATCACACAGGACTTAGCAACAACTACATTGGAAGCTCCTAGGGCTTGGAATACAATATACCAGAAGGCAAAAGAGCTTAGAATGCAGCCAAGAATGAACTACCCAGCAAGGCTGAATGTCCTCTTCCAGGGAAAAAAGATGGACTTTCAATGAACCAGGGGAATTTCAAATGTTCCTTTTGGAATGGCCAGATCTGAACAGAAGGTTTGATCTTCAGATACAGGACTCAGTTGAAACATGGAGATTGGAGGAGAGGGGGAAAATATGAGGGATTTAATGAGGATGACCTGCATGCATTGCTGCATAGAAAAATGACATTTATTATACTCATATGAACCTTCTCAGTTAATAGAGCAGGTAGGGAGAGCTTTTATAGTTGAAGCTGAAGCACAGGAAAAAGCTGAATTTGAAGATAAAATATGGTATAAAAATGGAGTCAATAGAAAAAAAGGGAAATGGAATGGGAGCAAGAAAAAGGAGAGGGGGAATAGTCCTAGATATTTCACATAATAAGATTTTTTTTATTACAATGAGCTATTGCAATGATATGGAAGGGGGAGGCAAGGTGGAATGAGGGAAACTTTGCTCTCATCAGAGATGGCTAGGAGAGGAAACAGCATATATACTCAGTGGGGTATAGACATCTGGAGTTAGAAGGAGGGGGGAACAGGGGGAAGGGGTGGGGATGTGAATAAAGGAGGAGAGGATGGACCATGGGGGGAGAGTGGTCACATAACACATTTTCTTTCTTACTTCTTGCAAGGGCCTGGGACTGGAAGGCCTGTCCAGGACCATAGGGTCAGGTGGATTCTGGGCTCAGGGCTTTTTGGCCCCAGGACCAGGGATCTGTCTGCTGAGTCAGTCAATGACCCTACAGCAGAGTCAGAGTGAAAGGAGAGGGAAAATAGAGTACATGGTAGTAGAGAAATAAGAAAGGAGCAAGTTGCGATCAGCAATGGCAATGATGGAAAACATAAAGAATGAGATCCACCCATGACAGATTTGTTGGTGTTGGAACAAAGACTCAAGCACATCTGTTGTTATTATTATTTGGGGGAGGGTGCAGGGCAAGTGGGGCTGCATGGCCTGCCTGCGGCCACATAGCAGGGTGATCTTTGGGTGTCTGGGGCCGGATTTGGACCCAGGTGCTCCTGGCTCAAGGGCCAATGCTCTGTCTGCCACCCAGCCACCCCTACTATTATTACTATTTTATTTTATTTTGGGTCTTTTTTTTTCTTTTTTTTTTTGGTTTTTGCAGGGCATTGGGGATCGGGTGGCTTGCATGTTACACGGCTAGGTGATTGTTGGGTTTACGAGGCTGGATATGGGCTTGGGTGCTCGTGAATCCAGGGCTGGTGCTTCGTCCATTGCGCCACCTGGCCATACCTAAAATTATTACTATTATTTTTTTTTAATTTTAACTTTTTTTTCTCTCCCCTTTACTTTTTTTGCCCAAGCAAGTCTATCTATATTCATGGGGGAGGAGGGGTATTTTGTTTACTTGTAAACAAGAATATTTTATTAATGTAAAAAAAATTGTACAAAATGAGAATAATAAATAAATTTAAAAAAAAAGAAAATATATCCCAAAGGCTACAATCAAGTATTCTCTTTTGGCTTTGTTTCAATGAAGATATGTCTAAATATAGTCTGCACCAAATTCAAAAGTTCATCTTCAAAAATTGCTAAGGTGCAAGTGCAAAGGCAACTGAACACAGCACATTCTTAACAGGGACCTATTCATATCCAAATACAACAAGGTCCAAACCTGCACAGGGGGGAATGCTTATTATCAGTCAGCCACTGCACCATTACATAAATATCAATGAATAATCAGAATAATCAGAAAACAATTCAAGTTTAGTTCTACCCCCTTTGCTAATGCAAAGCTGCCCCCTGTGACTTATCTACTTTTTGAAGTTGGGACCCTTTGGAGTAGATCAAACCCAACCTTTAAACAAAGCAAATGTTTACTTCTCCCTGGATGAATTAAGGGATTTCTGTGTCCACTGTGTAAATCTGCATCAGACACAATATTATCAATGACTGGCTTAGTAAGGTCTTCACTTAAAACCTGCCACCAGGGCTTTTCTGCTTCAGAATGGGCAGGCACCACCACTCCATAGCACTGCAAAGGAAGATAGAGCACTGCTACAGTTATGTGTTGGGCAGGATACTGAAGGCACAATGCTCTATGATAGCTATCCCGCAGCAATGCCCAAGCTGCCAGAGAGAGGGGGGTCCTCTACCAGCTATGACGGTTTATCCAATTCTTTAAAGAAATAAGGTAGTGGAGCAGATATTTGTGGGGATGCCACAGAAATACAAAACTCTCAACATGAGTAATTCACATTGAACAATGCTGTCCCTCAGTTCCCAGAACCAAGAGTTTAACTCCAAAGGTTCACTCTTGGGATTTAAATACCTATGAGAGACATTGATGATGTCTCTAGTTTGGAGGTGTTGCTCCTCCAATTTACCTGACATGGCTATTAGGTAAGGGTCATATGCATCTAATTTGGTCTCACAGAAAAATTTATGGTAAATGGTGCAGGCTGTGGCAATTGGAATGGATTGCATCCTTAGCTTGACACTGGACTCCATGAAGAATTATATCACTTTGAAGTGGACTTTGGCCTCAAAGCCCGGGTGCCTGTCTTTCCTTACTTCTTCACCCTTTGCTGCCTTCACTCTGTCTAGATTCCATGACACCTTCATCTCAATGTACACCTGGACTCTTGGGTTCCTTAATGCCAAACAAAAATCCAATTCAAGTCACACAAAAGGACAAAATGAAAAGAAACAAAAGAGGAAGTATACACTACTGCTATGAGGTCTTTGCAGGAATGCTCTATAGATAGCACGGGAACTTTAAAACAATGAAGCCACCAGCATTCACAAAAGATTTCCTACAGCACACCATATATCTTTACAGTCACCCAGTTGCCCAAAACTACAGAGAAGACAAGATTCCACTATATTTATTGTCTTTTGGTCAATAAAGAAGCCTCTGATTTCAGAGATTAGAACATCACCACTTAAGGGTTCTCTTCCATCAAGGAGTCTCTTGCAAGGACAATAAGATATTACAGTATTCCTTGATGAATGCAGAGATTCTGCTGATTATAAGACTTCAATTACTAACATCAAACAAAGCATACAATGTAAGATGGATGCTCACAAAAGGTCCATGTAGTTGTCATGGAAGATTTCACATAGAGAATAAAAGTGGACAATGGGTGCTCTGATGTTCCTGTTTGTGGATAATATTGTGTTCATTACATCAAGCCCCAGACCATGAAAAGTGCCTATCATCCAGAATACGTACGAAGAGCTGTTGGATGTCTGGGCAACTGAATCAGGACATCAGTTCATAAACTTGTGACAGACATAGTTGGACAACACATAGGGCTGAGGCTCATCTGGGTAGAAGAAGGTAGACTGGAACTATCTTTGTGAAATTCTGCAGGATGTTCATTTTGCACTTTCAGCATCAACAGGATCCCTGGAATGGGTCAGACTGAAGCTGCTTCAAGTTGTTTCCTGCGTGTGCAAAGGCCCACTGTCCTCCAGGGTCACCACGGCCTAGGAGGGGGGGGGGGAGAAGGAGGAGGAGGGGGAGGAGGGGGAGGAGGAGGGGGAGGAGGGGGAGGAGGAGGGGGAGGAGGGGGAGGAGGAGGAGGAGGAGGGGGAGGAGGAGGAGGAGGAGGAGGAGGAGGAGGAGGAGGAGGAGGAGGAGGAGGAGGAGGAGGAGGAGGAGGAGGAGGAGGAGGAGGAGGAGGAGGAGGAGGAGGAGGAGGAGGAGGAGGAGGCTCTCGGGCCCTGTTCAGTTTCGGGGTGGTGGTGCCTCCCGGGATGACCCAGGGCCGCCCGAAGGTGCTGCTGGTGGGCTCCCGGGCCGAGCTGGGGCTCTGGGAGCCTCAGAGACGCGGGCGGCGGCGGCGGCTGCGGCGGCGGCGGCGGGGTCAGCCCCGAGGGGCCGCGGGGGCTGCAGGAGCCGGGCGGGTGGCTCGCGGAGGTGGAGCTGGCTGGGGAGCCGCCCCCGCCGCCCCCCATAACTGGAATTCTTGATGATATTGAGCTAGATGATCCCAAGTAACTAAACTTCTTTCTGGTTCTGTTGACATACCCAGTGAAACTGTTCATTTTGACCGTTAAACAATTGGCTTCATGGAGAATTTTTTTTAAAAAAACGCATTATCCTTTTTTGCTTGTTTGTTTGATTTAGTTCAAAGTTTTATTTGGTCTCCAAAAATGTTAGCATATAATAGATTAACCAGGATTTTGTTTAATCAGAGGAAGAGAGGCAGAGACAGACAGAGATAGAGTCAGAGGGAGACAGACAGGCAGAGAGACACAGACACACAGAGAGCAGAAATTATGTAGATGAAATCTTCATTAGTTATGTTAAGTGAGTGGTTAAGATGAGGCTAATTGAGTCAAAATAGTCAAATGCACAGAGATCATGTTGCTAATTGCATTAACTAAAGAAATTAATTTAGTAGATTAATAGGATAAAGTTGTAAGGAAAATGATTATAAAATGGGATATATCCAAGCCCTTAAACATGGAAGGCTAAAGCTTGAAAAGACCTCAGAATACAGTATACACAATAGAATGTTGGGCTGGAATTTTCATCATCTGTGTTCAAAGAAATCATTTGTACATAAAATTTTAAAGCTAAAGGGAACCCAAGAAACTACTTAGTTCCAATTCTGACTTCAGATGAGAAAGTGAAGGTGAACAGAGTATAAAAGGACCTATGGTCATATTACCAGATAGTTGCACAATTAAATTTACTTTGTCAACAAATACTGTCAACATGCATTTCATTATCAAATGCCTACTTTGTTTCAAGTGTTGGACTAAGCGGGTTACATAGAAAGGTAGCTCTAAAGGAGCTCACATTCTATTAGGGGAAGATAATATGCAAACAATGTATAAAAAAGAAAAGTACAGGATCAAGGAGAAATAAAATCAGAGGTAAAGTATTAGCATCAATGGGTTCCCAGAATTGGGGATTTTGGTTTAAACTGAAAAGGGCCAGTTAGGTATAGAAGATGAGCAAACAGATTTCCGGTCCAGAGGATCAGTCAGTAAATCTCCAGGTCTCATTCTTATATCAATGTTCTTTCCACTATACCATAATGACTCCTTGAAAATTCTTTGTTTAAAACTTTATAGCATTTCAAGTGATATAAAGTAAGCACTGGAAGAAGTTGCCACCTATCTTATATGAAAAGAAGCTGGTGGTTTTTGGCAATGTTAATAACACTGACAAATCAACTGTTCCCCCTCTCTTCCCACTGCTTGAATATTTTTGCTTTGTTTTTCTAACTTTCCAAACATTATTCTTTTTCATTTGTTGCCAATTTGTATATTTAATTGTTTCTTCATTTTTATTTTGAAAGACTATATGTTTAAGGTGAAGATCAGTATATGTTATGATTGCAACAGTTGAGGAGCAATGTATATTGACTTGTCATAAGGCAAGTCTGAAGTGATGTCCTCACAAACTGATATTTTCAAGGGCATTTTAAAATCTCAAGCAATACACAAATATAAGAGACATAATACTATCAGCACATGCACTTTCATGGACAGCATTCATCCCCCTAGGGGGAAAATAGTGGTTGCATCTTGGGCTAATAAATAACTTTTATTCCATTTTATGGTGAGATCAAGTATGCAAACTGTTAGTGGATAGTTTAGGAATTATTTCTTGATAATCTAGCTATCTTACCATCCCTACAATACAAAACACAGCTAATTATACAGTGTCTACTATCTAGTAAAAGAAAACAAAACCAAAAAAATTGAGTTTATACTCTAGTTTATTGAAGCTTTTAAGGTATACGTTTTAAAAAAGTTATACGTCTTAAAGAAATACAGACAATACATACTTCCCTCCATAGTCAACTCCTTTAAAAATAAGCTAACAACATTTAATGCAAAAGTAGAGGACTTGAATTCTAAAGATTTGAATTTGTTTTTTGTCTTAAAGATACCAGTTGAGTAACACTGGGAAAGTCATCCCTTATGTAAGGCTCAACTTCTTATGCTTTAAAATAGGAAAAAATAAAACTTTCAAAATTTCACTTAGAGAATTTCTCCATGGTCTCCAATTATATCATGCATGTAAAGTGTTCCATAATCATTTCCACTATTGCATATGAATCAGTTTGGGCCTTGTCTTCTTGACAATTGTTGAATAAACTTTGACAGACAAATTTTGTGGATTATTAATATGACTATCAAAGTAAAATAGTGTTTTCTTTAAAATAGCTCTGAGGTTGGCAAAGGGAAACACAGTCCAGCCTTGATCAATATTTGAAGCAGAGTACTGAATACTTTGGAGGATGTTTTTAAATAATTTCACAGTCTTTTCTAAAATTCTACTATGTAATTGCAAACATCATTCATATATATTTGAATATACATGCATACAGTACATATAGAGTAATAAAAATATGCAGATGTGTGTAAATATGCATATATAAACATATATGTAAATTTGTTAATATAACTCCACATACTTATACAGCATCACAAAGTCCTTAGTGAATTTTATAGCTAACATAATATATAGATAAATAAATATATATGCAGATTTTTTGAAAAATGTCTTATTGTAGTATAATCTTTAATAGTCATGTGCACATGGATGTGCTAATGTGAATGTTTATATGTCCATATATGGCTGTATTGTGAGAGATGTTGCTATTAAGTCATTTCCAACAATTCTTGACTGCATTTGAAGTTTTCTTGGCAAATAAACTCAAGTTGTTGCTATTACCTTCTTAAGCTGATTTTATAGATGAGAAAACTGAGGCAAATGAAGTTAAGTGACTTACCCAAGTTATAGAACTAGTTACATGTCTGAGGCCAAATTTGAACTCAGGAACATGAAATTATAACCTAAGAGTCAGTTTGGAGTGACCAATACTTTGTTATTTAATGGCAAGATCTATGGACAAGTTTTAGAGGATTAAATTTGAGCCAATTTTTAAAAAATTAGATCATATTTCTGTTTTAACTTCTCACTAGATGTAGAAAAAATATCTGACCAAGTTCTCATTAGACTACAAAAGAATACAGGGAAAATCATGACTCAATGTACCATTAGTCCTTAAAAGTGCCTGGCATATGATAGACAATTAATAAATCATTGGTCATTGACTAGAATCTGTGAAATAGCTAAGAAAGGTGGGAAAATCATCTGGTTGGAGTTGTACTTGAACAGGATTGACCTCTAGAATGCCATCTAGAATATAAAGCCCATCAACTATTTGAGTGTTTGATTCTTTTCTTTCACTTTGGATGAGATGGATTAAATTTCTTAAAATATCCTTTGAGAAATCTGGACATTCAAAAAGTTCTACTATTGACTTACCCCTTTCAATGGGGTATGCCTCATTCTTTCCTAGTAAAGAGAAATATAGAATTGCTGAGCTTTAATCCTCATAGGTCTAGTAAAGCTTTCAATCTGGAATTAGTAGATTTCTCCTTAATTAACAGAATAACAGGGATAGTTATCAAATTAAATTGTATTACACAAGTATCATTTTCCCCAATGATCTGCATTGGAGGAAAGCAAAAACACAAACAAAAAAAACTAGTCATATTTGAAAAGAAATTTTACGTCTTTTTCATTCTAATTTCAGTCTCATCATTAGATAGTCAGAAAATCAAAAAGCACAAGAGTTTGTTGGCACAATATGCTACTATGCTGAGAATTGAAAATACAAATAAAGATAAAGGACTATTTTATATATATATATATATATATATATATATATATATATATAGGTGTGTGCATACATATGCTTAAACACACACACACACCTATATATATATGTATACACATATATATGTATTTGGTTTTTGCAATTGGGTTAAGTGATTTGCCCAAGACACACAGTTAAGTATTACATGTTTGAGACCAGATTTGAGCTCAGGTCCTTCTGACTCCAGGGCCAATGTTCCATCTACTGCACAACTTAGCTGCCCAAGGAATGACTATTATGAAGGAAGATCTGAAAAGGCTTCTTTTAGAATGTTAGGTTTTAGCTGAAAGTTGAAGGAAGTCAGTGAAGTTAAGAAGCAGAGATGAGAATTGAGAAAAAAATAACTCCAAAAATATTTAACTACTATTCAAAGAGGAAATGAAAGTCAAGTATTTTTTATTTAAATTTATTTATTTTTATAAATTAAACACTAGAAGAAAGAAAACTAAAAGAACTGACATCTATGCATTAGAAAGGAAATTAATCCATTGGCACAGGAGCTACAATACCTTACCCTAGCTAAAATATTTCCTGAAAATTATAATGGGTCAAATAAAAGATAATGACACAATAAAATTACAAGTAAATTAAAACAAAAATGCAAATGTATACATGCAAATAATGAATTTATATATATACGCATTCATACGCATAACTATATATATGTGTGTGTGTGTGTGTGTGTGTGTGTGTGTGTGTGTGTGTGTGTGTGTGTGTGTGATGCAGGTCTAATAGTCTACACATAAAATATCTAAATACATCAAAATGCAAACTTGTGTGCATGTGAACTATATATATATATGCAGTTCATGTACTGGAATATTTGTACATAAATGCATTCATCCATCCATGCATTCATACATATGGTATATATGCATATTTTTGTATATATTGTGCATTGTTCTAATTTTTCTTACCATCAATTTATATTTCTTCTAATTTTTTTGCTTCAGTAAAATTTTGCAATCCTTGTGTCAAGTTTTTTATTCTTTCCAATTTTTCCTTCCATTTGTTATTACTTTTCACTCATTTTTCAGTTGTGTATCTAACTCTTTTTAAACTCCTTTTGGGTTTTGTTCGCAAAAATAATTGAGTGATTTGCCATTTTCTTCTCTGAATGATTTCACAGATAAGAAAACTGAGGTAAAAGGAATTAAGTGGTACTGAGATTGTTTTGGAGAAACCTGAAAGATTGTATGAATTGATATAGAGTGAAGTAAAAAGAACAAGGAGAACAATTTACATAATAATGACAAAATTATAAATACAAACAACTTGGAAAGGCTTAAAAGCATTAATCAATGTAATGGCTACCCACATTTCCAAAAGACTCATGATAAACTATGCTACCTACCGTATGATAGAGAAATAAAAGACTCAGAATGTAGAATGATATAGATGTAGAGATATGTAAATAAATGCATGTATATATGCATATATATGTATCAGTGAATTTATTTATATATATATATATATTAGTATATGATACATGCATGCCCACGCATCTGTACATGCACTACATAGATATATGCCTATGCATTCATGTGTGTATATTTTGACATATACACATAAATATGTCTGTATATATTCATCTATCTATCTATATCCATATCTCTATTTCTCTATTTCTATCTCTATATCCATATCTATATCTATATTTGCAAAGAAATTTCTTTTTTTCATTCTTCCTTAGGGTAGTGGACTGGAAATTACATTTTTGCTGATTAAAAAATTTTTAAAAACTTTTAATTTTTTAAAAGATGAATGTTAATTCTATCTCTTATTTAAGTCCATGTATCTCCTCAGAGAGAAATAAATTACTTAGCATCTCTCTGGTTCCAAGGGTATCAGGAATACCAGGCCAATGGCACTGTCAGAGTCTGTCAAAAGTTTAGTCTATGAGACAAGCTGACATATTATAATTATCCAATTTTGTTCTGGTCAATGTTTAACAACTAGCTCTCTGAAAACTCACAACTAATATTTACATTTAATCAGCATTATTAATCTTTTCTCCACTAATTCTTAAGTCTAGACAATCAACAAAACAATAAGTCAAGCCATGATTTGTAGTATTTTTTCCTGCTGTAATTACTACGACTGAAAAATTAACAATTGGCTGTCTCATCCTAGTTTGAGCTTCAGCACACATCTGAAATTATCCCATCTACAAAATTATTCCCCTCTTCTTACTTTCTGTTGACAGTAAATCACCTAGTTCTCAAAATGCTAACTTTAGCTTTTTATTGCTTTTTTTCCCAACATTGGATGAGCTAAAATGGGGAGGAAGTCCAAGCAAAGAATTTCAAAAGCAGACAAAATAAGTGGCATCTGAGTAAGCAAAAAGAAAGAAAGGAGTGAGTTTAACAAGTAATTCAGCTGCAGCCTACAGAGTGAACTCAGAATGCGATGAGGTGGAAAAATGTTAAATGTTCTTTTAAAGAAAACAGAAACAGACATAGAGATACTAGTAATCTGGCCTATTTCCTTCTCTTTCCATCTTGCAGTATCATGAATATAATTTGTTTCTATTTTTTCCCCCTTAAAAAAATCACATCTCTCTATTATTGCAATTCTGAAAGAATTTGTAGCATATGTCTCCACCCAGTCTTCTGCTGGGGTTCTCACCTTATCTAACCCTGATTCACCAAGATGAGCAGAGTAGGAATAGCTTGCTCTTTTAGCTGAGTTATCTTTAAAAATACATTAGGTGGGATAAGAAAGGAAAAAAAAATTCCCTTATTATCATCCTTTCTTCCTATCTCTCCCTAGAACCTTTGAATATTAGGGTTAGAAGGAACATTAGCGATGACCAAATCCATTCCTCTAAGTTGCTAGAAGAAGTGTTTTGGAAGAGAAACCAATTTGTCCTACAGTAAGAGGGGCACCCCAACTTCCAGCTCTTTTCTACATTCTAGGAATATGCACTTGGGGTGTTCCCCTTCCCTTGGGATGCCATAGGGAAAAACATGAGTTTTGATGGAACAAGAAATGGACTTGGAGTTAAAAATAAAACTAAAAACTAGGTACTCTGACAACCTAAATTGGGGTTGTATGAATATTCAAGGAGTTCTAGCAGCTCTGGTGTGAGGGCTTATTGAATCCTTCTTAGGGTTCTTCATCTTCCTTTGCAGTCCACTTCACCCAACTCTCACCCATGACTCCAAGAACAACATCCACAACTGGTTCAAAGCATCTTAGGAGATGGAGTTAATTCAAATTGAAGGTAACTGATGGGGTTCAAATCCATCAATGATATAGGGAGATGTGGAACCCAAGCATGTGAAACTGTGTCCCAGCAGAATGGGCAGAGTAGAACATTTGATGCATCTATGAAAGCAGCTCAAGTGGTAACTGTGGAGGGCTCATTGTTTTGTCAGACATCAAAGGTTTTATATCTTTGATCATTCACTGTATCCTGACCCATCACAAGTTATACTGACTTTTATCTGTATGCTGATGACTCTGGAAGAGTGAGTGAGGCTATGACTTTGTGAAACTTTGCCTTACATAAATTTAATTTGTCTAGTTTCAAGACGCAAATTGTACACAATAACAACTAGTTAACTTAGATTCAAATAACATTTTTCATTTCACTTTCATCTTCAAATATATGTCTCCCTTCCAATGAGAGAGAGAGAGAGAGAGAGAGAGAGAGAGAGAGAGAGAGAGAGAGAGAGAAAGGAAAGAAAGGAATATAAGAGAGAAAGGAAAAAGAAGGAAGAAAAAAGAAATGATGAAGGAAAGGAGGAAAGAATTACAAAATGAATCAACAAATCTACTAAAACAGAATAGTAAATGAATAACTATAATTTATGTAATGCTTTAATATTTACAAATAATTTTATATACACTCTTTCATTAATCAGGATAATATATATATATATATATATATATATATATATATATATTGTCATTTTACACATGAGAGCATTAAGCTTCAGGGAGTTTAGTCATTTTTTTATGATCATACAGTTCCAATGCATCTAAAGCAGTCTTTGACTCAAGTTCTTTCTGAATCCAAGACTACTTAGCTATTAAAAATGCATTGCCTCTATTAAATAAAAAGGAATAAATGGAACAGATTATCTCTGAGGCACCTTGCATCTATGATAATTCTACAATAACTTAACTTGAAATAGGAAATAATATAGTGGAAATTCAGTATATATGAGGAAAGGCAAATAAAGGAGATTTTTAGACTGGAATGTGTTCTGTTGAATTACCCATATATTATTACACATTAGAATCTGTCTAACTGACAACTTTAGGGAAAAAAAATCCTAGAGAGATGAACTGAACACTGCCATAATATTCTTAACAGATCAATGTCTTTGATACCATCAGTTGTGAGGGTTTAAGAAAAATTGTGTTAAATTGGTTTGATCAGAGAAAGTCTTCAGTATTTTACATCACTTTTATGCTGGTGTGCTTGCCTGGGTTCTGGATAGCAGATGATGCTCTCAAGACGTTCCAGTCACCAATGGAGTGAAACAAGGATGTGTTCTTGCTCCCATGCTTATTAGGGTGATGTTTCAGTCATTTTATCAAATGCCTTCACTAAGTATGAACATGGCATCAAGGTCAACTACTGTAATGATGATAAATTCTTCAACTTGCAAAGTCAAGATCAAAGTGTTGGTGCATGATTTTCTGTTTGCAGATGACTGTGCATCCAATGAAACTTCTGAAGTTGGGATACAGCAACTATGCATCAATTCTCTGCAGCTTGTGCTAATTTTGTCTAACAATTAACACCAAGTTAATACAGGTGCTCCATCAGCCAGCACCACACCATCCATTTGTAGAACCATTGTTTACAGCAAATGGAGAAATTTTAAGTACTGCAGCCAAGTTCACTTATCTTTGCAGTGTCCTTTCCAAGGAGGTACATATTGGCAATGAGGTTGAAACATCTATTGCCAGAGCTGGCTCAGTATTTGGGGGGCTCCAAAAGAAAGAATGGGAGAGAAGAGGTATTAGACTAACTCCCAAACTGAAGGTCAACAGAGCCATTATACTGACCTCACTACTATATGCCTGTGAAACCTGCACAATATACCAGCATCATGTCAGAAAACTGAATTACTTCCATTTAAATTGTCTTAGGAAGATTCTGAAGATCGCCTGGCAGGAGAAGATACCAGACACTGAGGCCCTTACTCAAGCTAAATTGCCTAGTAGTGCAATATTAGTATAAAGAGTGAAATTAAAATGGACTGAACATTTTAAAATGTAAGATTTAGATGTGCCAAGGAACTATTTCATGAAGAACTCCCACAGGGCAAGTGCTCTCAAGAGGGACAGAAGAAGCAGTACTGCGATACCATGAAAGTCTCTCTTAAGAACTTTAGAATTGATTATAAGCTTGGGAGGCACTGGCATAGGACGCCCAGCATGGAGTGCCTTCATCAGTGATGGTGCAGCACTCTATGAAGAAGGAAGAATTGAAGCAGCTCAAAGGAAACATGATATCTGTAAGTTTGGGGTACCCATCCTAGGTGTTCACATGAGCTATTTGTGCCTAACCTGTAGTAGAGCATTCTAAGCTTGTATTGCTCTGATCAGGCACAGTAGGACACAATATATATTTTTTTCTCAAACATAGTGACAGCATTTTGGTCTTCTTCCAAAACAAAGGACAAGGGACAACTAGATGGCTCATTATATAGAGTACTGGCCCTAGAGTCAGGAGGACCTGAGTTCAAATATGGCCTCATGGACTCAATAATTACTTAGTTGTGTGATGTTGGACAAATCACTTAAGCCCATTGCCTCAAATAAAAATTTATAAAAAGAATTTAAAAAAAAGAAATTGAAGGACAAGAACCAACTAACCATCTGCCCAAGGAGAATTAAAATCTTGAAAGCAGGGATTGTTTTTGCCTTTCTTCATGTCCCTAGCATTTAGCACAGGGAAACACTTATTTATTGACTGACATATACAATTAGAAAATTAATTTTTCTGAGTCTTAGTTTCTTTTAAATTTATATTGTGAATAATTCCTACTCAGACAACATAGTTTTTTTTTTTTAAAACAAAAGCAACTTTTATTTGGGGGACTTGTAATCATTACCTAGTTTAATCATATGAATATGCTAAAATTGATCTCTGATACTGTTTCTTCATTTGTAAAATAATCATGAGTATATATCATGAGTGTTTTACAATATATATCATGAGTATGTTTTACAATATTTTCACTGAAAGCCCATTTCTGTCTCTAATTATCATCCCAAACCAGAGACATCGATTGGAGTCAGCATCAGTCCATCACTTAATTCTGCTGCAACCCATCTGTTCTATTTCATGTGGACAAAGTATGTTGTCATCACTGTATCCACTGACTGAGCACTGTTCAAACCCTGAGCAATCCAAGAGCCCATTTGAAAAGGAAATATCCTCATGTATATACATTTGTTAAACCATGGTTAAAGATATTATCACATTTCATTGTGCCTCAATGACCTTTATAGGAGGATCAGTATGAAAATTACTGCTTATGTTTAGTTCCAGCAAAAAAAAATTATTTCTACAGATGAATGGGTCTGCTTTATATTGTCATAAAAGGAAATCTGTGCGAGCTAAGGTGTTTCCCTTTCTGCCCTAGCTGCCAAGGAATTTAATGCCAAATTTATCACCCAAGTAGTATAATTGATTCAAAGCCAGTGCCCCTAATCTCTTTTGGCTTTAGTCAGCTATTGTGTTTTCATCAATAAACATCTTCTAAAGAATCCTACATGTGATTACCTTTTAATATATAAAACCTACCATGTATACTGGAAAAGTCCTTTCTCTACAATGGAATAGGTAAACTTATTTATTTTTATTGAGTGTATTTTTTGTATTATAAAACAAAAATATTATTACATATTTCAGTTTTGATTTTCAAAGAAAAAGACTTGGACTTTCAGTTTCAGAAAGTGGGAGTGTTCCATCTTCTTTTACTAACCAAAGGGCCCTTTCTTAATCATGTAGTAACATCTCCATCTGCTGGAATATATATTCTATCCATTTGGGGGTGTTGTATTTTCTTAAGTAAGGAGATAAATGAGGAAGAAAACTCAACCGCATTATTCAGTCTTCTACATTCTTTTAAAAATTTTTTCCATGTTTTTCCTTCTATAGCACAAATCATTCCTTCAATATATAGGACCACCCTTTTGACTGGTTCCACAGAAGTCAAACAAACAATCAAACAAAATATCATCAGAATAACAAAATAAAAATTTTAGTCATTTGAATGCTATACAAGTAGATAGTGTCAATGTTGCTGTAAATACGGATGCATGATGTTCAGTAAATAGTTTTATATCTTTCCTTTAAAATTAGAAATCTATGAAAAGTGCTCTATTAATTAGGGAAATGCACATTAAAACAAACCTAAGGTATCACCACATCTATCATATTTACTAAAGATAGAAAAGGAAAATGATAAATGTGGGAGAAAAAGTGAGAAAATTGGGATACTAATGCATTATTGGTGGAGTTGTGAACAGATCCAACCATTCTAAAGAACTATGTTCAAAAGACTATAATACTATGCAAAACACCAAATCCAAAAAATCACTACTAAGTTATATTCCAAAGATATCATACAAAAGGAAAAGGAACCACATGAACAAAAATATTTGTAGCAGCTCTTTTGTGATGGCAAAAAAATGGAAATTGAGAAAATGTCCATCAATTGGGGAATGGCTAAATAAGTTTTGGTACACAAATGGAAATAAGGAGCAAGCAGATTTCAGAAAAACCTGGAAAGACATTAACTGATACTGAGTAAAGTGAATAAAATTAGTAGAACATTATACATAGTAACTGCAACAATGTTTGATTATCAACTATGATAAACTTTTCTTAGCAAAACAGTGTTCAAAGAATTCCAAAACAGAATGGAAAATAATATTTACACCAATAAAAGATTTATGGAGTCTAAATGCATATTAATACATAGTGTTTTCACTTTTTAATTTATTTTTCTACCTTGTTTTTTTTTTTGGTTTTGTTCTGATTCTTCTTTCACAACATGACTAATATGGAAATGTTTTTAACATGATGCATTAATGATCTATATCATATTGCATGATATATTAACGAAGATGGTAGCTAAAAGGGGAAAGGACAAAATTTTACAGAAATGCATTCTGAAAAGTATCTATGCATAATTGTAAAATATTATTAAGATTAAGAAAAATAGAAATCTTCTAATCAAAATTTTTATAAAATATAATCTAAGATCTTCTAACCTGGGTCCATGATTTTGAGATAGATATGCATTATATTGGATGCATTTAAATACATTATTCTAAAATGAGATTTCTTGACTGACTTTTTCAATTGATATGATCTTTTATTTTTCACATCATTAAATATTTTCATTATTCATCCACTTGGATATTTATGTTACACAATTTTCTTCAACCCTCCCTTCCACCCCACTTCCCCTTAGTGTCAAACAGTCTAGTGAATGTCGTACATATACATTTTTGTTTAATATGTTTACATATCATTTATTTTGTGCATGAGGAATAGGACAAAGGGCAAGAAAGAAAATCATGGGATAGGAAGGAATACACATGAGAAATTTTAAAAAATTAAAAATAAACATGCAGTAAAGGCAGAAATTTGTCTGAAGTATCCCTCAAACTCCTCTATGTGCTTTTAAATAATTCTACAGTGGCAAAATCTAGAACCTAAGAAAACTTTAATTCAGAAATTTGACAGGAAAATGTTACCCCAGATTTAGAGAGGAGCATTGTTCAATGCAAGACACTCCAACACAGAGTAGACTACTGCAATGATCATAGTGTTCATTCAGATTCTGTTTTTATTTTTGTTTGTGTTTTCATTTTTTCATCTGTATGTGGATAGTCTCCTAAGGTTGTCCTAGCACTCTGAACTACTGAGAGCAGGGATATCTATCATAGTTGATGAACTCACAATGTTGTTTTTAATGTATATGATGTTCTATTAGTTCTATTCCCTTCCCTAATTATCATTATAATTCTTTCCATGCTGCTCTAGAGTTTATGATGGTTTATTACAGAAAAATATTATTCCATAACATTCATATTCCCAACTTGTTCAGTCATTCCCTAATTGGTGGTCATTCCCTCAATTTCCAATTTTTAGCTAATACAAATAGAGCTGCTGCAAATATTTTGAAAGATGTGGGATTCTACATGTATTTTTTGATTTTTTTAATGATCTCTTCTAGAAATAGACTATGTATTGGTCATTTTTCTTGCTCTTTGGGCGTAATTCCAGATTGCTCTCCAGAATGGTTTGATCAGTTCACAACTTCTCCAACTGACATCCCAATCCTTCCAAAACCTTTCCAAAATTGATCATTTTCCCTTTTTGTCATCTTAGTCAATCTAATAGGTGTGAGGAGGTGCCTCGTAGTTGTTTTAATTTGCATTTCTCTAATCAGTAATGATTTTTTCATATGATTATATATATATATATATATAGTTTTAATTTCTTCATGTGAAAATTGTCTGTTTATATCTTTTGACCATTTATCATTTGGGGGAATAATTTGTAACCTCATGAAATTGATTCAGAACTCTATATTTTAAAAATGAGACCTTTAACAACAAACTGAAAAACTTCCCAGCTTTCTGTTTTCCTTCTCATCTTGTCAGCATTGGTTTTATTAGTGCAAAATCTTTTAAATTTAATATTCTTTCAATCAGTTCCAAGATACAAAAACTATTTAAGAATTCCTGATCTACACTAACTTCATTATATCCCCAATGAAGACACTAAGACCTAGCAAATGAAGTGAATTGGCTTAACCTGTGTTTGATCTGGAACCTATTAAAATGTGAAATTGAAAAGTCAAAGTTGTCTAATATCCATCAATTTGAAGTCTTCTTATAGAGGTGCGATGTAGGCTGGAGAATGCAAAATGATGTTTAAGTTATGGGGAAACCTTAGTTTGGCATGCAGAATTTAGTGTAGGCATACAAGAAAAACTATGTTCAATAAAGTGGCATGAGGTACCCTCTCTTTCTGATGTTGATCTCAGACCTCCTGAACTTCTGAATCTGTGCCTTATGAGCAAATATATTTGAATCTTACCTGCTCAGTATCTTCAATGGTATTGATTTTGTATCTAAACTATCACTTGATTTCTAACAACCTGATTCTGACTTGATATATTTCCCTGACTTTTCTTCAAAGGATTTGTATGGGAAGTAGATCCAAGATTATGAAGTAAATGCAGGAACTTTTCAGAATGATTCTGCACAAATTCTAGAGTGGCAAAATCTAGAACATAGGGAAACTTTTATTTGTATATTTGACAGGGAAATGTTGTCCCAGAATGAGAGAGGAGCATTGTCCAGTTCAAGACACTCCAACACAGAGCAGGCCACAGTAAATCAGGAGCAGGCAGAGGAAGTGAGAGAATTTGCAACCCTAACAGTTGCTTCAAGAACTCTCAGACCACAGATGGTAAGGGTATCAAACAACTGGTCAGAAGATTTACAGGGATCTCATTGCTACCACTGAGGAGTCTGTTATTTTGCCCATACTCAGATATCAGTCAAGTCCTGGCTGGCAGTTCTAAGTAGTAACCTTGTGTCATGTTTCAAGGGTAAAGAGGAGCATTATCAAGTCAGTGGAGTGAGAAATCTCTTCATACTTTCAGTGGAAAAAAATGTCTGTATTCTGTTACAGTACAGAGCAAAGGATAGAAGAGTATCAAAACATCTCCCTTTAGATAATATCACCTTGAAAGAACCTAAAACTTGCATTTCCCTAGAAGTATTTCTGAAAATAGTTGCTCAAAACTCCTAAAAGTTGGTACAGTATACCCTCACCTTTGGAAGTAGGGGCCAACTTTAATGAAGAATTAAAATAACATTAGATTAGATAGATTAGAAAAATGAGCAACAGAAACAACAATTAGAAACAAGAACTTCAGACAAGAGAAAGTTACTATGGTGACAAGGAAGAGCAAAACATACTTAGAAGATAACAAAGTCAAAACTCCTAAATCCAATGCTTCCAAGAAAAAATAAAAATTGATCACACACTTTGGAAGAGTCCAAAAATTGTTTTGAAATTCAAGTAAGAGGCAGACAAAACTTAAGAAATTATGAAGAACAAGCAAACAGTTTGGTAAAGGAGACAAACAACGCTGGAACTATCAATACTTTAAAAAAATAAATTTGGTCAAATGGTAAAAGAGAAACAGAATGTCATTGATAAGAACTTCTTAAAAAGTAGAATTGATCAAATAAAAAAGGAGATGCAAAAGTTTACTGGAGAAAATAATTCCTTAAAAATTAAAATTGAGCAAATGAAAGCTAATGACTTTGAGATATCAAGAACAATATAACAAAAGGAATAAAAAAATAATATGAAATATAAAATGTATTACTAAAAACAAAAATAGAACTAAAAACAAACTGAATTAAAAAAAGGAGAAATTTAAAAATCATTTTACTACCCGAAAACCATTAAAAAAATTAACCTAGACAACATTTTGAGTGAAATTTTCAAGGAAAATTGCATTGATATTCTAAAAATCAGAGGGAAAATGGAAATTGCAAGAATCTACCATTTACCTTCTTTAAAAAGATCCTAAAATGAAACCTCCCAGGAATATTGGTTGGTTGGTTGATTCTTGTCCGTTGCTATTAAAGAAGACATCATTATTTTTGAGACAAATTATAGTGTGCCCTACTGTGACTGATCTGATTAATACAAGCTTGGAATGTACTACCACATGTTACATTTCCTTTGATCTCTTTTAATTGTCTTCCTCATAGAGTACAGCACCCTCACTGATGAGGGCATGCCATGCTGGCCTGTCCTGTGCCAGTGTCTCCCAAGTTGTACAATCAATTCTAAAGTTCTTAAGAGAGACCTTCAGGATGTCTTAGTATTGCTTCTTTTGACCCTCTTGAGAAGGGCTTCCCTTGTGTGAGTTCTCCACAAAATAGTTTTTTTGAGGCATATATATGTCTGGTAAACTGACAAGGTGTCCAGTCCATCATAGTTGCACTCTCTGTAGTAATGTTGGAATGCTAGGTAGTTTAGCATAATAAACAACCTCACTGCCTGGTATCTTCTCCTGCTGGGGTGATCTTCAGAATTTTCCTAAGACAATTTTAATGGAAGTGAATCAGTTTCCTGACATGGCATTTGTAGAATGTCCAAGTTTCACAGGCACATAGTAATGATGTCAGCATGGCTTTGTAGACCTTCAGTTTGGTAGTAAATCTATCCCCTCTTGTCTCCCACACTTTCTTTCAGAGCCTCCCAAATATGGAGCTAACTCTGGCAATGCAAGTGTCAACCTCATTGTCAATATGAACTTCCTTGGAACGTATAGTGCCAGGGAAGTGAACTTGTCTTCCATCTCAAAACTTCTCCATTTGCTATAATCAATGGTTCCATATATGGATAGTGTGGTGCTGGCTGATGGACAAACTATGTTTTCTTGGTGTTAACTGTTAGATCAAAATTAGCACAAGCAGGAGAAAATTGATCCATACTTTGTAGCATCTCGACTTCAGAGGCTGTATTGAGTGCACAATCATCTGCAAAAAGAAGATCATGTACAAACACTCCAATCTGGTCTTGAATTGTAGCCTTTTCAAGGTAAAGAATTAGCCACCAGTGCAGCAGCTGACCTTGAGGTCATATTCATTCTCATTGATAACATGACTGAAAACATCATGCTAAAAAGTATAGGAGCAAGGACACATCCTTGTTTTACTCCAGTGGTGATTGGAAAAATCTCGAGAGAATCATCCACTATCCAGAATCCAGGTATGCATGTCATCATGAAATTAATGTTCACTACTGATGAACTGCTCGAAGCAACCAAATTTTGACATAATTTTCCTTAAACCCTTGTGACTGATGGAATCAAAGGCTTTGATCAGATCTACAAATGTATACAGACATTTGTTTCATTCCTGGCATTTTTCGTGGAGTTGTCAGGTAGCAAACACCATACTGACTATTCCTCAAACCTTTTTGAAGCCACACTGGCTCCCAGGAAGTAGACCAACTTCCAGGTGAAGAATCAGCCTATTGTGAAGGACTTTTGGAAAAGCTAAGTGGTGCAAGGGATAGGGCACCAACCCTGGAGTCAGGAGGACCTCAGTTCAAATTTGACCTCAGACATTTAATAATTGCCTAGCCATATGACCTTGGGCAAGATACTTAACCCCAATGCTTTAAATAAATTTAAAAAAAGAAAAAAGAGGACGCTGGCAAGAATCTTACTGGCAAAAAGTAATAAAAAATACAAAAATAAAATATTTAAAAATTTTAAAAATTTTAAAAAAGAATCTTAATAGCAGTGACTAAAAGAGAAATATCCTTGTGATTGTCAAAGGACAATCTATTCCCTTTACCTTTAGAGAGATAGATTAGGAAGACATCCTTGAATTCTTAGGGAATAACTTCTTCCTGCCAGTCAGTTTTTGAATGAGCAATGGATTCCCACCTTAAAGATCTCAACTAGAATAGAATCAGTACCAGGTACTTTGCTACTTGAAAGGAGCTTAATGGCATTCAAAACCTCTTCTTCAGTCGGAATTTCATCTGGGGCCAGACTGACTTCAACTTGAGGTAAATGGTCAATGGTTTATGCATTGATTGATGATGGTCTGTTAAGAACACTAGGGAATTGCTATATAATAGGGAATAATATAAGTATATAAGTTATATACAAGGGAAGGATCATGTCCCTATCATTAATCAATGTGGATTTATCAGCACTGAGTAGATGAGATGCACTATATTGACCCATAAATAGACTTTTGGGAATCATAAAAGCATTTTGGTTTATTGCTGTCTGAATAAAATTGAATTTCATCTGCCTTCTTACTCAGCCAAAAGTCCTATATCTCTCTAAGCTTCCCTTGGACTTTATTTTAGATATAATTAAATGCTGCCTTCTTAGAAATGGATGAACTATTATGCTGGTAAATCCTATGGAGTTCTCTTTTTTTCATTTAGCAGCTTCCGAATATCCCAATCATTTTCATCAAAGCAGTCTTGGTGTTTGTTCTGGCCCAGTAGAGCAAACTCAGTACTGTGCAATAGTTCTCTGAAAGCTGCCCACTCTTTTTCTGCTACACTACTGCCAACTGTGTGTTGGCTCAGTTTTCACTCCAAGTTAACAACAAACTTTTCCAGCTCAGAGAGACCCACTAATCTCTTGACCTTAACTTTTCTAGTTTTCATTTTGCCTTAAGGTGGCTGGTTTGGTTGAATATGAATATTTAGCTTAGAGAGGATGAGTCTTTTATCATTCCAGCATTCTGCACCACAAATTGTCTTTGACATTCTCACATCCTGTTTGTCTCTTCTCCTTACCATTGCATAGTTTAATAGATGCCAATATTTGCTACAAGGGTGCATACAGGAAGTTTTACTCCATTTAGGTAAATAGAACACAGTGTTTGTGATGAGAAAGTCATGATGTGTGTGTGGGGGGGCAGAGCCAAGATGCCGACAGGAGAGGACCTTCTCTTAGTTGCTCCTGAGGAAGACTTATTAACTAAGGACTCTAACTACATTTTTGTGAGACAGAACCCACAAAGGCATCCAGTGAGGCAATTCTCCAACCCAAGACAACCTGGAAGAGTGGAAAGGCTCGGTTCCATGGGGTCGGAGGGGTGGCCCACCAGATGGGTGGCCTGCCACAGCAAAGGAACTTCAGACTCTCAGAGGCAGCCCCAGGGCACTGGGAGCTTCAGATCACAGCAGAGGGGGCAATTTCCTGATCTACATCCCGGGGAGCACCAAGCACAACTTGGGGGAACAGTGAGGGGACCTCTGCCATAGTGAGCATGGAAGCCCACACATAAGGGCACACAGTGAGCAGCATGGCCAGGGCAGCCCAGATCCAGGAACCAGAAGCAGGTGGAGCCTGTAAGCAGGAGCCCCACCCCCCCCAGGGCATGAGCACATTGAGCCTAGAGAGGGGAGTGAGGAGAGACTGCTGGACTCTTTCCTCTGTCCCTGGAATAGGATTCTGGGGCTCTGACCACATTCAGATCGTGATCACAGTCTAGGCCCCCCCATGGAACAGCATGGCCCCCCCCCACTTCAGCCCCGTGGCAGAGGGGTGTGCTTGAGATCATTCACAGCTCAGGAGGGAAGACAGAGCCTCACACAGGGAGATCCTTGTGGGGGTGTCCCAAAAGCTCAGAAAGCACCTAAAATCAGGCTAAGGCTGGGAAAAATGAGTAAGCAGAGAAAAAAGAGGAACACCATTGAGAAATACTTTGCCTGTGATACCAAGAAGGATAAAAACACTCAATCTGAAGATGAGGAGTTATAAACTCCTGCATCTAAAGACTCCAAGAAAAACAGAAATTGGGCTCAAGCCATGACAGAGCTCAAAAAAGAATTTGAAAATTGAATGAGGGTGATAGCGGAAAAATTGGGAAATGAAATGAGAGAGATGCAAGTAAAACATGAAAATGAATTCAGCAGCTTAGGCAAGGAGATCCGAAAACATGCTGAAGAAAATGTTAACAACCAGCATAGGTCAAATGGATAAAACAGTTCAAAAAGTTATTGAGGAGAAGAATGCTTTAAAAAGCAGAATTGGCCAGATGGAAAAGGAGATCAGAAAGCTCTCTGAGGAAAACAAATTCTTCAAACAAAGAATAGAACTCAGGGAGATTGCTGATTTTATGAGAAAACAGGACTCAATACTTCAGAACCGAAAGAATGAAAAATTAGAAGAAAATGTGAAATATCTCTTTGAAAAAACAACCAATGTGGAAAACAAATTTAAGAAAGATAATTTAAAAATTATTGGAATACCTGAATGTCATGACAAGGAAAAGAGCATTGTCATAATTTTCAAAGGATTATTACAGGGAAATTGCCCTGATATCCTAGAAGCAGAGGGTAAAATAGAAATGGAGAGAATCCACCAATCTCCTTGAGAAAGAGAAAAAAAAAAAAAAAAAAAAACAACAACCCATGGGAATATTATAGCCAAGTTCCAGAACTCCCAAGTCAAAGAGAAAATATTACAAGCAACCAGAAGGACAGAATTCAAATACTGTGGAGCTGCAGTCAGGATCACACAGGACTTAGCAGCAACTACATTAAAAGCTTGTAGGGCTTGCAATATAATATTCTGCAAGGCAAAAGAGCTTAGAATGCAACAAAATCAACAACCCAGCAAAACTGAATGTCCTCTTCCAGAGAAAAAGATGGACTTTCAATGAACCAGGGGAATTTCAAATGTTCCTGCTTGAATGGCCAGAGTTGAACAGAAGGTTTGATCTTCAAATACAGGACTCAGGTGAAGCATAGAGAGTGGAGGAGAGGAGGAAAATATGAGGGACTTAATGATAATGAACTGCATGTATTCCTGTATAGAAAAATGATGCTGATAATACTCATATGAACCTTCTCATTTAATAGAGCAAGTAGAAGGAGCTTCTATAGATGAAACACAGGAAAAAAACTGTATTTGAAGATATATTGTGGTGTAAAAATGGATTCAATAGATAAAACGGCAATGTAATGGGAGAAAGAAAAAGGAGAGGAGGAATAGGCTAAGATATTTTATATAATAAGATTTTTCTTTATTATAATGAGCTATTGCAATGATATGGAAGGGGAGAAGCTGAGGGGAATGAGGGAAACTTTGCTCTCATCAGACGTGGCTAGGAGAGGAAACAGCACATGTCCTCATTGGGGCATAATCATCTGTAGTAAGGAGAAAAGGGGGATGGGGTAAGGGGGGAATGTGAGTGATGGAGGAGAGGATGGATCATGGGGGGACAGTGGTCAGATGTTTTCTTTTTTACTTCTTGCAAGGGGCTGGGATTGGATGGCCTATTTGGGACCATAGGGCCAGGTAGATGCTGGGTAAGGAATAATATGTGGGATTGGGCCCTTTTGACCCCAGGGCTGGGTATTTGTCTGCTGCCCCATTCAACTACCCTACAGCAGAGAGAGAGAGAGAGAGTGAAAGGTGAAAGAAAATATAGTTCATGGTAGTAGAGAAGTATGAATGGAAGGAGTTGCGATCAGCAATGTCAACAGTGGAAAAATATGGAAGTAACTTTTGTGATGGACTTATCATAAACAATGTGATCCACCCATGAGAAAGCTGGTGGTATTGGAACACAGACTGAAGCACATTTCTTCTTATTATTATTTTCTGGTTGGTGTTGCAGGGCAAATGGGACTGGGTGGCCTGCCTGGGGCCTCACAGCTGGCTTATTGTTGGGTGTCTGAGGCCTGATTTGGATCTCGGTGCTCCTGGCTCAAGGGCCAGTTTATTTTATTTTGGGTCTTTTTTTGGGGGGGGGTGTAGGGCAATGGGGTTAAGGTGGTTTGCATGTGGTCACACAGCTGGCTAATTGTTGGTTGTCTGGAGCCAGATTTGGGCTCAGTGCTCCTGGCTCCAGGACCAGTGCTCCATCCACTGCACCACCTGGCCATACCTACAATTATTATTATTATTATTATTATTATTATTATTATTATTATTATATTAATTCTAATTTTTTCTCTCTCCTGTACTTTATTGCTTACGCGGTCTATATTTTCTTGGGAGGAAGGGTTATTATGTATACTCTTAAACAAGGATAATTTAGTAATGTATAAAAATATCATTATTTGTACAAAATAAGAATAAATAAATAAATAAATAAAGTAATTGAAGAAATTTGCTTTGCTTGAATATTCAAAGAAATAGTCATGATATGCACAAGTCTTCAGTAGATGGTGACCATTGCTGCTGGTGTTTCCAATTCTATTCCTCCCAAGGACTGCCTACCATGTCTGGTAATTTGAGCCTACTCTAGCAATAAAGTCACCCAGAATTATGAGCTTGTCCTCTTTCAGTACATTCAAGATAAAGGTCTCCAGGTCTTCATAACATTTTTTTTTAACTTTATCCAGCTCTGACTTCGGTAAACTGACCTTCATTTACCAGCTTTATTTCATTCAGGCTGCTATTTGAATACTATACCTATTTAGTTCTCTCACAATAAGAGCTATTCATTTTCCAGCTCTACTGCATCTCCTGTTGTTTATGAGTGTGTGCAAGTTTCATGGAATATTCTTTGAATAATTTTTGAGGAGAGATAAGCAAAAATAAGAGAGAGAGAGAGAGAGAGAGAGAGAGAGAGAGAGAGAGAGAGAGAGAGAGAGCAGAAGAAGAAACAGTGGAAAAAATAAGATAGAAGGAAATATACTAAGTAATACTAACAATGGAAAAATTGAAGCAAGTTTCTCTTATAAAGGCCGAATTTTTCAACTGTAAAGAATATAGTCAAAGATGTAAAAATAAGAACCATTCCCCAATAGATCAATGATCAAAAGATACAGTTTATAGATAAAGAAATAAAAACATCTATTGTCAAATAAAAAAGTTCTAACTCATTCTTTGAAGAAATTCAAAATAAAACAATAATGAGATATTTTATCTTCTTTTTCCTCTTTTTCTTTTTATAGAATTTTACAATTTTTCTCCTAATCTTGAATCCCTCCCCACACCCTGCACAGAAGGCAGTCTGATAGTCTTTACATAGTTTCCAAGCTATACATTGATCAAAACTGACGTGTAAGAGAAAAATCATATTCTAAGAAAAAAGTAAAATAAATGATATAGCAAAGTTACATAGTAAGATAACTTTTTGAAATAAAAGTTAATAGTCTTTTGTCTTTATTTAAACTCCACAGTTCCTTCTTTGAATACAGATAGTATTCTCCTTTGCAGATAACATACAATTGTCCCTGATTGTTGCACTTATGAAATGAATAAGTCTATTAAGATTGATCATCAACCCCATGTTGCTGTTATGATGTACAATGTTCTGGTTCTCCTCATCTCACTCAGCATCAGTTCATGTAACTCCTTCCAGGCTTCTCTGAATTCCATCCCTCCTGGTTTCTAATAGAACAATATTCTTCAATAGCGTACATATACCTCAATTTGTTCAGCCATCTCCAAATTGATGGACATTCACTCAAATTCAAATTCTTTACCACTACAAACAGAACAGCAATGAACATTCTTGTAAAAGTGATGTTTTTACCCTTTTTCATGATTTCTGCAGGGTATAGACCCAGTGGTGATATTTCTGGATTAAAGGATATGCACATTTTATTGCCCTTTAGACATAGTTATAAATTGCTCTCCAGAAGGAGGAATTCACAGTTCCATGAGGTATTTTCTTATACCTATTAAATTTGATAATAGGACAGAAAAAGAAAGTGACAATTATAGGACAGTAAATAGTAAAAATCAGACATCAATGCCTTTTTGGAAGGGTTGTGAACTTATTTATTCACTCTTCATAACAATATAGAACTATGTCCAAATGGCTATAAAGCCATGTATACCTCATGACCTAGCAATTCCTTCACTAGATCTAGATGCCCCAAGAGAGGAAATAAAAAAGGAAAGGAAATGTAAGTACAAGAGTACCTATATAGTTGCTCTTTTCTGGTGGCCAAGAATTGTAAATTGAGGGGACATCCATCAATTGGGAAAGAGTTAAACAAATTATGGTATGTGATTATGATGGAATATGTTTTTGACCATAAGATGATAAGCAGGCTGCTCTCAAAAACAACTTGGAAAGATTTACATCATTTGATGCAAAGTGAAATGGTCTACATACAAATCAATAGTAATATTGTAAAATGTTCAGCTGTGAATAACTCAGCTACTATCAGCAATACAATGGTCTGGTAAAATTCTAAAGATATATAATAAAAAATACTATCCATACCCAGAGAAATAATTGATGGTAACTGAATACAGAATGAAGCAAACTTCTTTTGAACTTTAGTTTCTTAAGGGTTGGTTTTTATTTTTGGTCTATACTTTCTTTTATAACATGACTATTATGGAAATGCTTTGCATAAAACCACACATATATACTACATCAAATTGCTTGGCTTCTCAATAGGGGGGGAGTTTAAAGAAGCAGCAAGAAAGAGAATTTGAAACTCAAAGTTTTAAAAATGAATGTTAAAAATGTTTTTACATATATGTGGAGGGAAATAAAATACTCCTTCTCCCCTACCACAAAAGCTAAAAAATGATTTGTTTGCCATTTGCTTATGTTCCTTCCTCTCTGATGACACTTGTTAATAGTTGAATTTGTTCTACAAACCATTGTCTGGGCCTTATATATCTAAGGTTGAACATCATGCTATAGAGCTCTGCCTATGTAGGATGGGCAGTGGTTTTATAGATCAAGATACTCAAGATCAGAGACTTGTTCAAGTATCTAAACCAGATATCAAACCTGGGTTTCCTCCCTCCTTAGCCAGTCTCCCCTCTCTGTTTCTCTGAATCTCTCTCTCTCTCTCTCTCTCTGTGCCACACACATAAACCTCCCACCCCCTGGACTTTTGTTCTTGAAGGTTCAAAATAATTGTATTTAGAAATTTCTGTAGCAATATATATATATATATGTATATATGTATATATATATATTATTCATTTATGTGTGCATATACATAGGTAGCTATATGTATATGTATATGTATATATATATATATATATATATATGTATATATATGTATATATGATCAACCCTCCCCTCCTCCAAAAGAACAGGATCAGAATCAATTGACCTCAAAGTCAGAACTCATGGTGAATCTCATGATCAGCATAAATTCTCTCATAATTACCAGAAATAACTATGGCTTGAGCAGCTGAAAATGATGTTCCTCTACTCTGTTTGCTGAATTTCTCCAATTGTCCTAAGCTCCTCCGAATCTTGAGTGGGATTGAGAGCTTGTAACAGCTCTCCTCTGTTGTGAAGAAAGAAAGGAGAGATTTCTGCTGACATTGTCCTGTAACCCTTATAAAATAAAAATCAATGAAAACCTCTTGAATCCATGTCCCCTCAGAATCCACTGTTTTATAAATACAGAACACTAGAATACCTTTTATAAATTATATTTTGCTGTTTTGAAATATGTGGTTTCTTTTCTGTTTTCATAGTCTTTATTTTATGTTTTTAAAATTATTCTGCAAGGGGGCTCTAGAGGCTTCATCAAATGGGTCTAAGATAATCAAAAACATTTAAAAATTCAGATTCACATCTAACACCCTTATTTTACAAAGGGGAAAACTAAGACCAAGAGCACACAATTAACTCTCCTATTTAGAATTTGAGTTTTTGCATAATGGATAGGCTACTAGACCTGAAGTCAGGAAGAATCATCGCTCGAAGTTCAAATCCGGTCTCAGACATTTGCTAGTTTTATAACTATACTTACCTCAATTTTTTCATCAGTAAAACGAACCAGAAAAGGAAATGGCAAATTGCTCCTGAAATAGGATCATGAGAAGTCAGATACAGCTGTTACAATGTTGCTATAATTCTGCTTATACTTAAATGTGTTTTATTTCTCATAGAAGTTAACCTTCTTGAAAGAAGAAATGTTCATTCTTTACATCTGTGTCTTGAATACCTAACCTAGTGCCTCATTCA
This sequence comes from Macrotis lagotis, assembly GCF_037893015.1. Classification (NCBI taxonomy): domain Eukaryota; kingdom Metazoa; phylum Chordata; class Mammalia; order Peramelemorphia; family Peramelidae; genus Macrotis; species Macrotis lagotis. The sequence goes on along the minus strand of NC_133660.1, from coordinate 209,144,088 downwards.
TAGAAGGTACTTAAAATGATTACCTATAGAGTTATTACTCTTTTTCTGTATTGCTCTTCAAATCCTTACCAACTCTATCTGGTAGGACTAAGGGACCTAGATAACAACAATGATAATATTTCTATAGCCCTAATTATGTGATGAATACTTTTATATTATTTTATTATATATTATTGGGAAATGGATGCTAACATTCTACTTACTTGACAGAAGAGAAAACTGAGGCAAACAGATCAAGTGACTTTCCCAGAGTCACCTATCTATTAAACATGTGAAGTTTAATTTGAACTCAGGTTTTCTTGACAACAAATCATGTTCTCTATCCATTTTATCATTTAACTGCCTCTTGTATTTTAAACCACTACTGGAGGAGAATGTTAATCCTGTCCTAGAGAGATTGGACAAGGAAATTAGACTAAGGGGTGAAAAAAGATGATGTCTCCCTAATTGTAATAATTTACTATCAACATGAGTTATTTAGAACCTGATATAATCTTTAATCATTGATTTCAAAGTCCTGCCACATTATTTCTTTTCTTCTTCCTGATAACACTATTCTCTTGACTGGGGGGGGGGGGTTCTTTACCTGGTGTTAGAGAACCATGAATTTGGATGGGAAAACCAAAGAATTACTTAATTCTTAATTCCCTTAATCTTTATTTTCTATGAACTCCATAGGTATTTTCTTTTTTTTCCTTTTTTTCCTGAAAAAGGGTCTATAGACTTTAATAGCCTGTCAAAGGGATCCACAAAGTAAGAGTACTCAAGAATCTTGGCTTTTTATCATCTCATTCTGTCCCATCCTATTATTAGATACATTCTTCACTGTAAGTGAACTCCATTTTCAAAAAATACCTTCTAAAGACCAAATGACCAGCTCTCAAACTTTTGTTTTATAGTTCTAGAAATAATTAGCAATTAGAAGCAGCAATAATCTTCCTTTTACCTTTCACACATAGTTGACTGTCTTTTCAAATGAACATCCTCAGCAATTAATACTCAAAACTGGTACAAAGCAGGTACTTTGTGAATGAGATATGTGAATAGGACTCTGGACAGATGTGCATAATTTCCAATCCCCTACAGACTGGTGAAAGAAAATTGATCTTCCTCTTTAAGTATTAGCCTAGCAGGGAGTTGCCTTAATACAATCTGTTTCCCCACCATCTTGGAGATAGGTTGTGTGGATTTTAGACTTTATGTACTATAACCCAGCAAATGTTATTATCAAGTGTTTGCCTGGTTTTATTTTGCTTGAAATGATATGCCATGGGATCTCATGGCCCAGAAAGAATTTAAATTAGAGAATAATACAATAAGTGACCGATTTTGAAAGTGATCACAAAGAAATCTTTCCAATGCACAAGTAACAATGCTGAAACTATATTTTTCTTTGGAATTGTGGGCCAAAAATACTTTATCACAGACTTTAACTATGAAGAGAATTTTGTCTCTCTTTTAGTTAATCCTCAGAAAAAGTTTTGAAATTAGAATATCAAAATATTATTAGGATTCATGTCTCTCCTTTCCAAATTTACACAATATATTATTATGGAAGATTCCTGACTCACACCAAGCCCACCCTTGACAGACAATTTGGGGTTTCATACTATCTTTTAGGTGATATAAATAAATTTTATAAAAACAAATGGAGTGAAATTTTCAAATATTAATTTTTCAAAATATAGGGGTGGCTAGGTGGCGCAGTGGATAAAATACTGGCCCTGGAGTCAGGAGTACCTGGGTTCAAATCCAGTCTCAGACACTTAATAACTACCTAGCTGTGTGACCTTGGGCAAGCCACTTAACCCCATTTGCCTTGCAAAAACCTAAAAAATATATATTAATATTTGGACCCCCCCATCTCTGGAAGAGTTCAGTGAAGAAAGGGAAAGGACTGTTTGATATTCACCTGCTACAAAAGCTATAGGAGTTATAATGCTATGAAATTAGAAATGCCTGGGTTTAAATTTTTCCTCAGAAACAAACTGTTTAACTTCTTATTTCTGGAGGCAGTTCTGTAAGACTATAAATTTTATAGTAGCTATTGATATGAATTATTAGGGACACCTTATTTACTGGTAACTGCCAATGAAATCACAGGTTTCATCCAAGAACAAAACAAAGCATACACAAACAATCCAGATAACAATTATTTTTAGAGGAACAATTTCAAATTTACATACATAAAATAAAATAAGTAAGATTAATATTTCACTGTATTGAAAAACCTACGTACTTTTTCCCATCAAATTCATAGACTATCCTCCCCAGATCCCAGGTGAAAACCCCTCTTCTAGAGAGACAAAAAAAATTAACAGAAAAATTCCTGCTCTCTCAAAGAACATGCAAAGGGAAAGGAAGAGAAACTATAGTTTCTTATGTAACCACATTAAAATTAGGGCAGAAATGTCCAAGGTCATTATGAATCTGTGATATAGATGGTAGATGAGATGGATGTATTATCCCTGCATAGTACATGGCAACCAGATTACTCCCGCCCTCCCCACTTTCTCCAAACATTTAAACAGTCACATGGTTACAGAAGTCGGAGGGGAAAAGGGGAAGAAAAGAGAAGGGTAAGAGAAAGATGAGAAAGGAGATGAGAAGGGGAAGACAAAGGGAAAGGGGAGAAAGAGAGGAAGGTGGAAAGGCAGAAGAGGGAGAAGAAAGTGAAGAGAAGGGGAAAATAAAAACATTAGACTCTCAGCTCCATATAGTTCCTACCTGGTTACAACATATTGAATGGAACTCTAGTTAGGAAATTTCCTAACATTTAGGTAAATGTTTAAACACTATAATTTATTTTAAGTTATATCTCTCTGGTTTGTTTCTTGTGTTTTTACATGAGGTAATATCCAAACTGGAAATGTTTGAATAAAGAAGTGAGTAGAGTATATATAAGAATGTCAATATAGGATCACTTGAGATGAATGGGAAACGAACAATCTTTGTTTGTAATTAATTAATTTATTGTCCAACTACATGCAAAGATAGTTTTCAACATTAATTTTTTTCTCAGTTTTTGAGTTCCACATTTAATCTTTCCCTCCTCTCCCTCTCCTCTCCTTTTGACAATTGTTGTGGCTTGCTTCACCTTGGGGCTCACAGCAACGACCTTCCTACCTGAGGGGAGCTGAGAATAAGGAGTCAAGCCACCACTGCCTTATGCCTCCAGCTCAATTTTATTACTGCTTAGATTCTACATATATACTGTTAGGTATTTCGGGGTAGAACAAAGAATAATTGAGGGAATGGGGGTACACAAGCGGTGTGCACCTGCAGTGCCTTGCATTACAGGATAAGGGGGTAGTTTTGGGGGAGGTGGTAAAACAGCTGTGTCTTGTGCCCTTTGGCTGTGGGGTATAATGTCCAGCTCCCAAGGATTCTGGCGCACCATATCTCTTAGGGCAGCGTGCTAGCTCCTGAGACTGTCCAGGTGGTGGTCCGTTAGAATAGCCTGTGTTCCCACAGACAGTGAGTAATCTGTTTAGAAGTTATACAAATTTCCAGGTCATTCATGTTTTCTTTCATCCATTTTTACGTGCATTTTTCCGAGGTACAAAATTTCCCTCCACACTTCCTTCCTATACACCTCCCCCCAGCAGGGAAGAGTCAGGTTAGAATTTTCCATACATATTTTGATAAAAATATTTGCAAAATTGTAATTTTTGGCATGAGGAATTAGGATTAAAGGAAATGGATATATAAGAGATCATTTTTAGGAAGTGTTCATCAGATTCAGGAGGGGTGTTTTTTTTTTCCTGTGTGTTTTGTCTTGTTTTGTTTTTCTTCCTCTGGTTGGGAATAATATAGTCTATAACCACTCTAATGCAATTGTCATAGCTCTCTGAACTGTCAAGAGGAATTGTTCCCATCAAGATTGTTCATCTCATAATGTTGTTGATGTGTACATTGTTCTCTTGACTCTACTCCTTTCGCTCAGTATCAGAGTCTGTAAGTCATTCCATGCTTCTCTAGATTCCAAATATTTATGGCTTCTTATAGAAGAGTAATATTCCATAGTATTCAAGTACCATAATTTGTGTAGCCATTCCCCAATTGATGGGCATCCTCAATTTCCAATTCTTTGCCACTACAAAAAGAGCTTCTGTGAATATTTTGGAACATATAGGACTTTTCCCAATTTTTTATAATTTCTTCTGAATATAGTCTTAGAATTGAAATTGCTGGGTCCATGGATATGAATGGTGTTATTGCTCTTTGGGCATGGTTTCATATTGCTCTCCAGAAAGGTTGGATTTGTTCACAACTCCACCAGCAATGCATCAAGGATCCAATCCTCCCAAACCTCTCCATCATTGATCATCTTCCCATTTTCCTCATCTGGGCTAATCTAATAGGTGTGGGATGATACTTCATTGTTGTTTTAATTTCCATTTCTCTAATGAATAGTGATTTGGAGTATTTTTATATGATTATATATAGCTTTAATTTCTTCATTTGAAAACTGTCTGATCATATCCTTTGACCATTTATCAATTGGGGCATGACTTGTGACCTTATAAATTTGATGCAATGCTCTATATATTTTATAAATGAACTTCTATCAGCACTCCTGGAAGATTGCTTCCCGACTTTCTTCATTTCTTCCAATTTTGGCAGCCTTGATTTTATTAGTGCAAAACCTTTTTTAATTTGATATAGTTAAAACTATTCATTTTTCAGTTTATCGTGAGGGCTAATTCTTTTTTGTTTATGGATTTGTCCCTTTTCCATAGATTAGATAGAGTGTTTATTGGTCTAATAATTTATTGATGTTATCGCTCATTATGTCTAAACTTTGTATCAATTTGGACCTTATTTTGCTCTAGGGTGTGAGATGTAGATCTATGCTTACGTTTTTGCAATACTATTTTCCAGTTTTCCCAACTATTTTTGCTAAATGTTGAGTTCTTATCCCAGAGGCTGGTGTCTTTGGGTTTGTCAAATAGTAGATTGTTCTAATCATTTACTGCAGTTTCTTTTGAATCTATCCTAATCCTCTGATCCATTATTCTATTTCTTAACCAGTACTAGGCAGTTTTGATGACTGATGCTTTATAGTATAGTTTTAGATTTGGTAGAGCTAAGCCATCTTCCTTTACAATTTTTTCATCAGTTCCGTTGCTATTCTTGCCCCTTTGTAGTTTTATATGAATTTCATTACTATATTTCTAGCTTGATAAAGTAGTTATTTGGTAGTTTGATTGGAATGACAGTGAATAAGTACTTTGGGTAGAATTGTCATTTTTATTATATTAACTTGACCTAACCATGAGCATTTAACATTTTTCCAATTATGTAGAACTGACTTTATTTGGGTAAGGAGAGCTTTATAATTGTCTTCATAAAGTTTCTGGATTTGGCTTGGGAAGTAGATTCCCAAGTATTTATTATTGTCTACAATTATTTTAAGTGGAATTTCTCTTTCCATATCTTGTTCTTGAGCTTTGTTGTTCATATATAGAAATGCTGATGATTTGTGTGGGTTTATTTTATATCCTGCTACTTTGCTAAATCTGTTAATTGTTTCAAGGAGTTTTTTAACATGATTTTCTCAGGTTCACTAGGAATACCCTCATATCATCTGAAAAGGGTAAAAAATTTGCTTCCTCACTACCAATTCTTTTTCTTCTCTTATTGATATTGTTAGTACTTCCAATATTATATTGAATAGTAATGGTGATAATGGTCATCCTTGTTTTACCCCTAAATTTATTGGAAATGCTCTGAGTTGATTCCCATTTAATATAATATTTGTTCATGGTTTTAGATAGATACTATTTATTATTTTTAAGGAAAACTTCATTTATCCCTAAACTTCCTGGTGTTTTTTCATAGGAATAGATGTTGCATTTTATCAAAGAATTTTTCATCATCCATTGAGATAATCTTGTAGTTTCTGTTGGTTTTACTAGTGATATGTTTAATTATGTTGAGTGCTTTCCTAATGTTGAACCATCCCTGCCTCCTAGTATAAATCCAACCTGATCATAAGACTTAAACTGGTAATAACTTGCTATAGTCTCATTGCTAAAATTTTATTTAAGGTTTTTTGCATCAATATTCATTAGGGATATTGGTCTATAATTTTCTTTGTTTTGTTTCTTCCTGGTTTAAGTATCAGCACCTTGTAGGTGTCATAAAAGGAATTTAGCAAAACTCCTTCCTCTCATAATTTTAAGTACTTTATGTAGAACATGAATTAATTGTTCCTTACATATTTGGTAGAATTCACTTGTAAATTTTCTGGATCTGGAGACTTTTTCTTAGGGAGTTTATTGATGGTTTCTTCAATTTCTTTTTCTGAAATGGGGTTATTTAAGTAATTTATTTCCTCTTCTGTTAATCTGGGAAGTTTGCATTTTTGTAAATATTCATACAACTCACTCAAATTGTCCAATTTATTGGCATATAGTTTGGCAAAGTATCTCTGGATTATCTCTTTAATTTCCTCTTCATTGGTTTCTAGTTCACCCTTTTCATTTTTGATAATGGTAATTTGGTTATTTTCTTTGTTTTAGGTTAAGCAAATATTTTCTATTTTATTGACTTTTTCATAAAACCAACTCAGTTATTTATGAGATCAATGGTTTTCTTGTTTTCTATCTTATTAGATCCCTTGATTTTCCCTAGAAGAGACTTTACATTTTCTTCAATTTTTTTCAACATTTTTATTTTGTTTGATGGAACCTTGTACAGTTGTAAATTCATTAGTTTCTAACTTTTCAATTCTAATTTTTAGGATTTTATTTTCTTCCATTATTATCTGAGTTTCTTTTTCCTTAGTAATTTTTACTTTTGATGCAGTTGATTTCTTTGATCATGTCACAATTTTCCTGCATGACTTTCATTTGTTCCATTTTCTTCTTCTCTTCTTTAGTTTACATTTCCTTTTTAAGCTCTTGCATGAGCTTTTGTATTTGAGTCCAATTTATAGATTGTTTTGATACTTTTCCTATGAGTAATTTTTTGCTGCTTTGTTCTTCCAACATGGCATTGCTCTCATCTTTATCTCTGAAATATTTTTCTTTTCTTTCTTTTTCCATGACTCTAGGTGTTTATTTTTATATTTATCCTAGAAATTAAATATTTGCAAAAGACTGCATTTGAATATATAATATTTAGTTTTATCAAACTTATTTGTGGTTTAGTCATTTTTAGTCATGTCTACCTCTTTGAGTTTTTTGATCCCTTTGAGGAGTTTTCTTATTCTATATAATAATAACAATAATCTTGTTACAAGAGTAAACATAAACCCCTTTCTCCACCCCCCTCTGCCCAAGAAGATAAGAAATCTCAAGAATACTGATAGAGAAAAAAATATACTTCAGTCTGTGTTCAGATTCCAATGGCTCTGACTCTGGGGTGACTTCCCTTCTTTATCATGTATACCAGAGAATTTGCTTCAATATTTCTCCCACAGTTACTATTACAAGCTGTATTTATCTCCACTCTATTGTTCCCCACTGTCATTTATTCTATTATCACTCTCCTTTCATCCTGTCTCTGTCCAAATCTGTTTTGTATCTGAGTATCCTTTCCCAATCTTTCCCCTCTTTCATCACCTATTCTTCCCCCTTCCTTTTCCCCATTCCTCCTTACCCCATCCCCTTCTTCTCATTTTTCTCTAAGGCAAGATAGACTTCTATGCTATATTAAGTGTATATATTATTTCTTCACCGAGCCATTTCTGATGAGAAGGAAGAAGGCTCACTCATTTCCCCTCACCTTCCCCCACTCCACTGAAAAAGTTATTTTTTGAATTTTATGTAAAATATCTTATCCTCTTCTTCCTCTCCTTTCTCTTCCTCCCAGTACTTTCCTTTATCACCCATTGACTTCAACTTTTTACTATATTGCACAATTATATTTTGTGCTTTCCTGTGCCCTGTCTATATATGCTCCTTCTAACAGCTCTTATAAATGACAAAGTTCCTATGAGTTATCAATATCTTCTTCACATGCAGGAAAACAAACAGTTCAACATCATTAAGTTCCTTCTCATCCATCTTCTCTATAGTCCACCAGAGTCCTGTATGTAGACTCTATTCTGCTCTTCTTGTTCCAATTGGAAAGTGTGAAAATCCCTTGTTTCATTGACAGCCCATCTTTTCCCCTGGAAGAGTATGTTCAGTTTTGCTTGGTAGTTGATTCTCGGGTATAAACCAAGATATTTTGATTTCTAGAATATCATATTCCAATCCCTACAAGCCTTTAATGTAGATACTGCCAGATCCTGTGTCATTCTGACTATAGTGCCATGGTAATTGAATTGTTTGTTTCTGGCAGCTTTTAGTATTTTCTCTTTGACTTGGGAGTTTTTAGAATTTGGGTATAATATTCCTGGAAGTTTTTCTTTTGGGATCTTGTTCAGGAGGTGAGAAGTGAATTCCCTCAATTTCTATGTTACCATCTGTATCTAGGATCTCAGGTCAATTTTACTTTATTATTTCTTTTTCTTTTTTTCAGCAGTAACATCTCATTTTTTTCATAATATAGTCAGGGATACATAATTGATATTTAGGTTTTATTCTTTTGGCATTTTCATAAATATTATGCTTAATTTATTTTTTTAGGTTTGGAAAGGCAAATGATGTTAAGTAGCTTGCCCAAGGCCACACAGCTAGGTAATTATTAAGTGTCTGAGGCCGGATTTAAACTCAGGTACTCCTGACTCCAGGGCCAGTGCTCTATCCACTGTGCCACCTAGCCACCACTAATGCTTAATTTTTTAGAAAGATTTTATTTATTTTGAGTTTTACAATTTTCCCCCATTCTTGCTTCCCTTCCCCCACACCCACAGAAGGCCTTCTGTTAGTTTTTACATTGGTTCCATGTTATACAGGGATCTCAGCTGAATGTGATAACAGAGAAATCATATCCTTAAGGAAGAAAAAATAAGATATGAGATAGTAAAATTACATAATCAGATGTTTTTTTTTCTAATTTAAAGGTAATAGTCTTTGGTCTTTGTTCAAAATCCATAATTCTTTCTCGGATAGAGATGGTATTCTCAATTGTAGACAGCCCCAAATTGTCCCTGGTTGTTGCACCGATAGAATGAGCAAGTCTGTCAAGGTTGATTATCACCCCCATGGTGCTGTTAGGATATATAATATTTTTCTGGTTCTTTTCATCTCACTCAGCATCAGTTCATGCAAGTCTTTCTAGGCTTCCCTGAATACCTATCCCTCCTGTTTTCTAATAGAACAATAATGTTCCATGACACACATATACCACAGTTTGTTAAGCCATTCCCCAACTGAAGGACATTCACTTAATTTCCAATTTTCTGCCACCACAAACAGGACTGCTATAAATATTTTTTGTACAAGTGATGTTTTTAACCTTTTTCATAATCCCATCAGGGTATCAACCCAGTAGTGGTATTGCTGGATCAAAGGGTATGCACATTTTTGTTGCCCTTTGGGCATAATCCCAAATGTGTACCACATTTCCCACATTCCTTCCAACACTGATCATTGTCCTTTCAGGTCATATTGGCCAGTCTGAGAGCTGGTACTTCAGAGATGCTTTAATATGCATTTCTCTAATAAGTAATGATTTGGAGCAATTTTCTATATGACTATGGATCACTTTGATCTACTCATCTGTAAAATTGTCTTTGCATATCCTTTGACCATTTGACAATTGGGGAATGGATTTTTTTGTTGAAAATTTGATGCAGTTCTCTGTATAATTTAGAAATGAGTCCTTTGTCAGAAATACTAGTTCTGAAAATTGTTTCCCAATTTGCTACATTTCTTTTGATCTTGGATGCAGTGGTTTTTCCTGTGCAAAAGCTTTTTAATTTTATGTAATCAAAATTATCCATTTTGTTTTAAATGACATTCTCTATGTCTTCCTTGGTCATAGACTGTTTCCCTTTCCATAGATCTGACAGGTAAACTACTCCTCGATCTTCTAGTTAGCTTATAATATTGTTTTTTATGTCTAAATCCTGTATCCATTTGGATCTTATCTTGGTATAGGGTGTGAGGTGCTGGTCTAATTTAAGTTTCTTCCATACTAACTTCCAATTTTCCCAGCTTTTATCAAAGAGAGAGTTTTTGTTCCAATAGCTGAACTCTTTGCATTTATCAAACAGCAGATTACTATAAGCATTTCCTGCCATTGCACCTAGTCTATTCCACTGATTCAAGAGTCTATTTCTTAGCCAATATCAGACAGTTTAGATGACTGATGAGGTATAATATAATTTTAGATTTGGTAAGGGTAAGCCACCTTCTTTTGTCCCTTTTTTCACTGAATTCCTTGAGATTCTTGAATTTTTTATTTCTCCACAAATTTATTTGCAACATTTTCTAACTCATTGAAGTATTTTGTTGGAATTTTGATTGGTAGGGCAACATACAAGTAGTTTAGTTTTGGTAGAATTGTCTTTTTTATTATATTAGCTTGACTTATCCAAGAACAGTTGATTTTTGCCCAAGTATTTAAACCTGAATTTATTTGTGTGAGAAGAGTTTTGAAATTGTTTTCAAAACGTTTTTGAGTCTGGCAGAGTCGCAGATATTTTATTTTGTCTGAGGTTACTTTGGGATTTCTCTTTCTAGTTCTTTCTGCTCTATCTTGCTAGTCATATATAGAAATGCTGAGGATTTATGAGGGCTTATTTTATATCCTGTGATTTTGCTAAAGTTGCTAATTATTTTTAGCAGTTTTTTAGATGACTTTTTGGGATTCTTTAGGTATACCATCATGCCATCTGCAAGGAGTGAGAGTTTTTACTCTTTCTTTGCAATTCTAATTCTTTCAATTTATTTTTCTTCTGTTTTTGCTGAGGCTAATGTTTCTAATAAAATATTGAACAGTAGTGGTGATAATGGGCATCCTTGTTTCACCCCTGATATTACTTGGAATGCCTCAAGCCTATCCCCATTGCATATAATGCTTGTTGATTGTTTCAAAGACATACTGTATATTGTTCTAAGGAAAATAGATATTTATTCTTACACTCAATAGGAATGGGTGCTGTATTTTGTCAAAAGCTTTTTCAGCATCTATTGATATGATCATATGATTTCTGATAGGTATGCTATTGATATAATTAACTATACAAAGTTTTCTTAATATTGAACCAATGCTGCATTCCTGTGACAAAGCCTACTTGATCATAATGTATCATACTAGTGATAACTTGTTGTAATCATTTTGCTAAGATTTTATTTAAGATTTTTATATCTATATTCATCAGAGAGATAGTTCTATAATTTTCTTTCTCTGTTTTAATTCTTCCTTGTTTAGGTATCAACACCATATTGATGTCATGGAAAGAGGAAGGCAGAGTTAAGTCTTCACCTATTTTTCTAAAGAGTTTATATAGAATTAGATCCAATTGTTCCTTAAATGTTTGATAGAATTCACTTGTGAATCCATCTGGACCTGGAGATATTTTCTTAGGGATTTCAATAATGGCTTGTTGAATTTCTTTTTCTGAGATAGGTTATTTAGGTTTTTAATTTCCTCTTCATTAAATCTTGGCAACTTATATTTCGTCAATATTCATCAATTTCACTTTGATTGTCAAATTTATCAGAATATAGTTAGGCAAAATAATTCTGAATTAACACTTTAATTTCCTACTCACTAGTGGTGAATTCACCTTTGTCATTCATGAAACTATCAATTTGGTTTTCTTCTTTTTTTTAAATCAAATTGACCAGTGGTCTATCAATTTTATTGGATTTTTCATAAAATCAGATCTTGGCTTTATTTATTATTTCAATAGCTTTTCTGCTTTTGCTTTTATTAATTTATCCTTTAATTTTTAGAATTTTTAATTTGGAATTTAATTGGGAGCTTTTAATTTGCTCTTTTAATTTTTTAGTTGCGTAGTTAGTTTATTGATTTCTTCTTTCTCCAATTTATTCAAGTAAGCATTTAAAGATATATAATATATCCCCTGACAGGCTCCTTGAGTGTATCTCATGTGTTTTGGTATGTTGTTTCATTATTGTCATTATCCTAGGATGAAGTAATTAATTCTTTATATAATTTGTTGCTTGATTCGCTCATTCTTTAAAGGTTATTTAGTTTCCAATTATTTTTTGTTTTATATCTCCCTGGCCCATTGTTGCATATGATTTTTATTGCAATATGATCTGAGAAAGATGTATTCACTATTTCTGGCTTTCTGCAATTGATCATTAGGTGTTTATGCCCTAGTACATGGTCAATTTTTGTGTGAGTGCCATGTACTACAGAGAAAATGTATATTCCTTTCTATTCCCATTCAATTTCCTCCATAGTTCTATCATATCTAGATTTTCTAACAATCTATTTACCTACTTAACTTCCTTCTTGTTTATTTTATGGTTAGAATTATCTAAATCTGACAGCAGGAGGTTGACATCTCCCACTAGTAGAGTTTTGTTGTTTATGTCTTCCTGTAGTTCTTTCAACTTCTCCTCTAAGTTTTTGGATGCTGTTCCATTTGGTGCATACATAATTAGTATTGAAATTATTTTATTGTCAATGGCACCTTTTAGGAGGATATAATTTTGTTCCTTATCTCTATTAACACTATCTATTTTTGAAGCTGGTTTGTCTGAAATAAGGATTTCTGCCCCTACATTTTGTTCACTTCAACTGAAGCAAAATATATTTTGCTCCAACCTTTTACTGTTACTCTATATGTATCTCTCTGCTTCAAATGAGTTCCTTGTAAGCAGCATATTGTAGGATTCTGTTTTTTAATCTTCCCTGCTATCCACTTATGTTTTAAGGGAGTGTTCATACTATTCACATTCAAAGTTATAATGACAAATTCTTTATTTCCCTCCATGCTATCATCCTTCTGTTTTATTTTCCCCCTTTATCCATATTCCCTAGTTTTTTGTTTCTGAATACTGCCACCTTCACTGCTTGTACTCTGATATCAACCACCTTCACCTTTCTTCCCCCTTTCCCTTTTCACTTTCAGCCCTTCCTTCTGTTAGTTTCCCTTTATCTCCCCCTCCCCTTACCCCTTTCTAATGCTTGAAAGGTAAGGTAAGTTTTTTAACTTAACTAAGTGTGTCTAAGTTAACTTTAAGCCAAGTCTGGTGAGATGAAGATCCAGGTGGTTCTCACCCCCTCCCTTCTTCCTCTCAATTGCAGTAGGTCTTTTGTACCTCTTGATGCAATGAGAATTACCCCATTCAGTTTCCTGCCAACCTCCCTCTTTATGTGTCTCTTGAGTCTCCTGTTTAATATCCAAATTTTCTATTTAGTTCTGGTCTTTTCATCATGAAATGCTGGAAGTCTCCCATTTCATTAAATGTCCATCTTTTCCCCTGAAAGAGAAAGCTTAGCTATGCTGAGTAGTGGATTCTTGGCTGTCTTCCAACCTCCCTTGCTCTTCAGAATATCTCAATCCAGGCCCTTCAATCCCTTAATGTTGCTGCTGCCAGGTCCTGTTTAATAATTGCTGTGGCTTCTTTATATTTAATTTTTTTTCTTTCTGACTGCTTGTAGGATTTTTTCTTTTATCTGATAATTCTGGAATTCAGCCACAACATTCCTTGATGTTTTCATTTTAGGATTTCTTTTCAGAGGACATTGATGTATTCTTTCAATTCCATGATATCAGGGCAATTTTCCACCACTAAATCCTGTAATATTAAGTCCAGGCTATTTTTCTCTTCTGTTTTTCAGGAAGCCTGATAATTCTCAGGTTCGCCTGTCTTGATCTATTCTTGAGGTCAGTGGTTTTGCTGATGAGGTATTTTACATTTTTTTCTAATCTTTCAATCCTTTGGTTTTGATTAATACAATCTTGTTGTCTCATGAACTCCTTAGTTTCTGCCGATTCCATTCTTTATTTTTCAGAGATTTTTCTTCATTTAGGTTTTTGCAACTCCTTTTCCAGTTGATCAATTCTATTTTTGAAGGAATTTTTCTATTTGCCCTAGTGTAGTTTTGAGAGCATCATTTTCTTTTTGCTTTTGCTCAATTGAAGATGAATTATTCTCATTTAGTATTTGTCCAATTGTATTTTCCAAGGATTTTTTTTCTTGTTGTGAAATGTTAATTTTCTCTTGCAATGTGTTAATTTCACTTGTGACTTTATTTCCAAATTTTTCCACATGATTTTTAACCTACTTCCTGATTTCTTCAAGAAGGCTTCCTGGGCTGGAGACCAATTAATTTTCACTTCAGCAGTGGTAGATCTCTCTGGCTTAGAATTTGTCTTTTCTAAGTATTTCTCCATGGATCCACCTTTTTCCTGGCCTTTTTTCATTTTTTCTAGGATCTTGTTTTTGGGGGGACGGGGCTGGCTCTCAGAGATTAATTTTTGAAGATCCTGGAGACTTCCTTTACTTGGCTTAGTAATTCTAACTACCAACCAGTTGGGGGCACTGGTTGCTTTCTCTTGAGTGTTTGAGGTCTTCAGCAGGAGGACCTGAGTTGACCTTGAACACTGGGTTGGGACCAGGAGGAGGGACTTAATCTCTTTCTGTTGAGTGAACTCTGTTGCCCTGAGGGGTTGGGGGTTGTTTATCATTTGTTCTGGGCAAAGGGTTCTGCTGAAAATATGGAGCTCAGGTCCCTACCCAGCGGGCTGTTCTCCAGGCATGCTTTGAGACTCTGTGCTGGAACTTATCCTCCCATAGCTACTCTACCCCCATCCATAGACTCTGCAATTAAATTTGGATCTCACACTGGCCACTCACCAAAGTCTCTATGGCTGAGGTTTGCCCTCTGTCTTCCCCCAGCTGCTGTTCCCATCCTGATCTGCTGTCATCTCCTGGGTTCACCCATGGTTCTCTGAGACAGACCTTCTTGGTAGGTCTTCTTCTACCTTTTCTTTCTGTGTTTTGTTGACTGAATTTCTGTTAAGAGGTTTCTCCTATGTTATTTTTTTCTCCACCATCTCTTGGCTGGAAGTCCTATTACTTCTTGAATAATGAAGTCTATGTTCTTTTCCTCCTCATGACATCAAGGTAGCCCCATAATTTTTAAATTATACCTTCTGGATCTGTTTTCGAGATTGCTTGTTTATTCAATGAGATAATTCTCATTTTCTTCTAATTTTTGGCTTTTATGGAAGAGTTATTTTTTTCCTGATTTCTCAGAAACTCAACAACTTCTTTTAGTTCTATTCTGCATTTGAAGTAGTTGTTTTCTTCAGAGAGCTTTTTTATCTCCTTTTCCAGCTGGCCAATTCTGCTTTTTAAGGCACTCTTCTATTCAGTTGCCTTTTGTTTTGCTTTTTCTATTTGGCCTAAATTGATTTTTAACATGTTATTTTCTTCTTTATTTTTTTTTTGTATTTCTTCCAGCAAACTGCTGATTTGTTTTTCATTATTTATCTGCATCACTCATATCTCCTCCCAGTTTTTCCTCCACCTCCCTTAATTTCATTTCAAAGTCTTTTTTGAGCTCATCCATAGCCTGAACACACTTTCTATTTCTCTTAGCAGCTTTGGTGTTCAAGTTTTTCATCTTCTGTAACTTCCATGGGACTAAAATAAGTTTCTATTGTCAGACTCTTCTTTTTCTGTTGTTTACTCATGTCCTCAACCCAACACTAATTTACAGCACTTCCAAGGCTTTGGGGGGGGGTTTAGGGATGCCCCACTGGGACCTTTATTCTTTCAAGGTCTTATGCTCTCTTGCCTGTGCTTTGATATGTAGATGATAACAGGAGTTCCCCTCTGCCCTGGAGCTGTGAAGAGGGTTTCTGCTTGCCCACCATAGTATATAAACCCAATCCGCAATCTTGATTTGAGTGTAGGCAAACAGCAGAGTCCTACCCCAGTGAGAGCAGAGAGATTTCTCCAATTTCCTCCTACCCTTTACTGTCTGTGGACTACAGTCTGGCTTGCCTGATTCCTGCTGCAGGTTCCTGCTGCAGGTTCTTACCACAAGGCTGTTCTGAGGCCAGTGCTCCCACTCTCTGGTGCAGCAGAGCTCTTTCAGTGCTCCTTCAAGTTGTACCTGGTGATCACTGGGCTGTACTGCAGTCCTGGTTTTTTCCCAATGCCCCCACCCCCTCTGGTGAAACAACCCTTTCCTGCAGAACTTCTAAGTTGCCTTGGACTGGAATATTGTATCATTCAACCTCTGTGGGCTCTGCCCCTTAAATGTAGTCTAGAGTCATAATTTGATGGCTTTTGGAGTTTTGGGGAGAATGAGTTTCAGGAAATCCTGCCTTCATGCCACCATCTTGTTTCTGCCTCCAGTATTTTTCTATAGTGAATGCTCTTTTAGATTTTTTTGTTCATTTTTGTTGTGGCAGTTCTGCTTCTGGGATATATGGAGTATAGATTCAAGCTTCTACTTTGCTGTAGCTGGGATCTGATTCCTGGCTTGTTTTGACCAAAATGTTGTCTATACAGTCCAGGTCTTACCTTCCCATAGGTGTGTTTCCTCTTTTATGTCCAGGTTCTGACTTAACCGGAGATTGTTCCCAAACCAGTCCTGAATTTTTCCCTGGTGCTCTCAGGGTTCAGACTTTGTTTGGAGTTGGGATCATCTCTGCCCACACCTCTGTTATTATTAAGCTGTTTCAACCTGGATGGCATTGTGGCTAAAAACTACCTGCTGGCTTTCCCTACTCTCTGGCCTCCTGGAAGTTACTTCCATTTTTTCATAGAAGATCCTCTAAGATATCTACAATTGAAAACTTCTTTGAATATTTTCTTTCTCTTGGTGGGATCTGTATCATGAACATCAGAGTAGAGGTTTAATTTATCTTTTTTAGGGAAAGGTGGCAGGAGAAGGTTAACTTTGAGTCACATTCTTGGCTATGCCCCTGAAGTCCTCGTTCATGTTGTGAAAGAAGAATCAGAACAAAAGGGAAAATGAGAAGGGGAAAAATGTATACCATGAAGGGAATTCAAAAAATTGAAAATAGTTTGCATTGGTATGCATTCAGACTCCTTAGTTCCTTCACTGGATGTGAATGATATTTTCCATCACAAGTCCATTAGAATTATCTTTGATTATTATCCTGCTTAGAAGTAATTCCATCATAGCTGATCGCACATTATTGCTCTTAATGTGTACAGTGTTTCTGTGATTCTGCTTAATTTATTCAGCATCAGTTCATGTAAGTCTTTCCAATCTTTTCTGAAGGCTATCCATTTTTGATTTCTTCCAGAATACAAAAGAACTTTATAATATTCATCTACTACAATTTTTTTTCAGTTGGTGGAATTCCCTCCATTTATAATTCTTTGACATGACAAAAAGACCTGCTATAAATGTTTTTGTACCTCTAAGTATTTTCTTTTTTTATGATGGCTTTGGGATACAGACCTAGTAGTAGTATTCTATCCCATTGGATCAAAGGATATGCACAGTTTTATTTTCCTTTGGTCATAGTTCCACATTTCTCTCCAAAATAGTTGGATTAGTTCACCCCTCCACCAACAATGCCTTAGTGTTTCAATTTCCTTCATCTCTTCCAATATTAATTACTTTCCTTTTTTGTCATATTGACTTATCTGATAGATATGAGGTGGTACCTCATAGTTGCTTTAATTTGCATTTCTATAAACAATGATGATTTGGATTATTTTTCATGATACTATAGATAGTTTTAATTTCTACATATGGAAATTGTCTGTTCATATCCTTTAAGTATTTATCAATTGTAAAATGATTTGAATTCGTATATATTTGACTCAGTTCTACATATATTTTATAAAAGACTCCTTTATCAGAAACACTAGCTGTGAAAATTAGAACAATCTTTTATCATGAAACTTTATACTTTATTCAGTATTTGAAGAGTAACTTCAGCCCAATATATATATATATATATATATATATATATATATATATATATATATATATATATATAATACCCCCATCATCCCATGGTGTTTTTTGATGTCTCTCTCCTTTTCCAGGTTCCAATACTACTTTTTTAATTCATTTTTACTTTATTCTATTGATTTGTGCCACTGATCCTTCCCTGTTTGACTCTTTATTTTCTGATAAATCTTGGGAAGCTAACCTTATTTTTATACAGCTATCCAGTTATTGAGCTCTCTAGCACTTTCTCTCTTCCTCTGTCGCTCCTAGACTATAAGTGACTTTTTAAGAACCCAGAGGTGTGATTCAATTAAAGTCAAAGATCTGACTCAGTATGGGGACTAAATTGCTTTTCATGATTGAGAGTGGAATGCTTGTTCCTCTAAACTACAAATTTCAAGATGACAGTCAGGTCTCAAGCTAACCAGCTGCATTCTTCTAGATTTCATTATCTTGTCTTGAAACCTTATTATCCTACAAGATAATATCAATCCTGAAACTTACCTGAACAATATTCTCTGCTCCTGAGGCTCTTTCATCCCTTTGTTTGGAGAAGATAGAGAGTAAACATTTGAGATCTCCTTTAAAATCTTCCATTCACTTTTTGACCAGGATAGTCAACTCTTCCTGTTGTAACCTGATTGAGTGCCTCTGAATTTATTATGTCTGCCTGACTCCACATTTAAACTTTTTATTTATTAACTTCCCCACTTACCCTGTGATCTCCATGTAGTAGAGGATGTCTTATACTTTTAAAAAATCTCATTGATTTGTAGGCACTTAAAATGTTTATGGAATAACTGAATGACTATTGCAACAGTATAAGTAAAAATTGTGTTTTATCGTAAAAAAGAATATAGCACTCTAATTCTGAAGAACCATTTGTTAATTCTTTCTGTTTGACTACATATAAATCAAAGAAACTAGTTTCAGACATTAAAGTCTTAACAGATATTCTAGATTTAATTTAGTGTGTGAAAAAGAAATAGGCAGATTATTTGACAAAGTACGCATAAAAGATAGAGCATCAAAGGAAGAATAGTATTCATAGACAATATCCAACATCAAAGAGATAACTCAACTCTGAATTGTTTGAAAAGGACTAGAAATTATAACTACAAACCACCTAAGTACTATGTAAGCTAATCAATTTAGAGATGAGATCTATTAAGTATAAGCCTTTCATTTTACATATGAGCAAAGAAGGAAAGTAAGGTTAAGTGATTTACTCATTGTCATACATCTACTTAAAATATGAAACAGGGTTTGAACTCAGGTTTTCCTGAGTCTACCCCAGGGTTATTTTCATCTTAGATATAATAAGATTTTTAGCACAAGGCTAAGAATCATGATGACTTGGATTTAAATTTCAACTTTAAAATATAATACTTGCTATCATATCTCAGAGTTTAGTTTCCTCATCTACATAATGCAAATAATAACACCTGTTGTACCTATCTCAAAGGATTATTGTGGAAATTGGATAAAATCATGTTGTTAAAGTCCTATGGAAACTCTAGTCATCAATTTTAGCTTTCTATTAATCAATACTTTCATATCCCATAAATTGATGGGGATTTTAGAAAATTTCTCAGCATTTTTTATCTCTAAATATGGAATCAAAATCAAAATCTTAAAGTGTCAAAGGACCTTAAAAGTACAATACATTTCTGAGTCTTGAATTCCAATTACAATATCCTTTAGAAGTGCTCACTTATCTTCTGATGGAAGGAGCAAAGTGCTGAGAAATATTTCAGTTTAAGAATGAACTTAGTTTAAAGGATAAAGAAAATCAAATTATTCTGTTAGAATCAGTGTTCAGGTAATAAAACAAGAAGATTTTGTTACTATTAGAAAATACCAGTAACAAAGGTTAAAAACTTATCTAGAAGTAGAAAGAAATCAGAATTCTACTTCATATCTTCCCCTATACATACTCACCTCTTTCTCCATTATCGATTTTTTTTAATCCTTGAAATTATACTTTGAAAAAGACCAAAAGAAGTTTGGCAAGAATTAATAAATATGCTTTATTGAGGATTTGTGAGCAGAAAAATTGGATAAGTATTCAATATTTTGGGAAAAAAAGGAAGAAAAAAGTTGGTTTTGACCTATAAGACTTTGTCAGTCTAAGCCTATTTGAAATTTTCCCTTGGGTGAACTACATAAAGAGAAGTATGTAAGAATTCAAAAAGAACAAATATAATGGAATATTTATAATTAAACAAATGATACCATTCAAAACTGTTGAGTTCCCTATTAATTAACTGCTGTATAGTAAAAGAATCCCTGAATTGTCAGGACATCTATTTCTATATTACTCCTTTGCAGTATGGCCCTAATGAGTTACTTGCCTTCTATAGATTTTGATCATATCACCTGAAATAATATGTGACTTGACGGAAGGATAAGCAATTTTTCTTCCATGTTTAACTTTCTTGGGTTTTACCTGAAGAACATACTATAAAATCAAGATGATAAAATTCCAATACTTTTATTTTCAAATAGAATAAATTTAAATTTGTAAAAGATGACGTTTTCATACATTAATGAATGCTTCTCTGTATTTTCTTATCTTCTGAGTGATTAGAACATACAAAGACCAATTTGAAATAGAAAACACTGTAATTTTTTTACCCAATGTCAAGTAGTAGAATGAAAATTGAATATCAAATGAAAATTCTAGGTTACAAGTCCTTATTTTTGTCACCAACTAGCTTTGCAATCTTACAGAACTCGCTTTAGACTGAACCTAAATTTCCTTTTCTATTTAAAAAGTAAACAGATCACGAATGCATGAAGCATAAAACAATTAAGTGATTTTCTCCTAATCATATAGCTAGTAGATGTCAGAGGCAGGTTTCAAACTTTAGTCTTCTTGAATACAAGATGAATATTTTATTTGCTGTTAGTTATATCCAAAGCAGTTGTATTAGGAAGGGAATCATATTTAGGAAAAAAATAATATCTTAGAAATGTTGAGTTTATAATATTCAGTTATTTATCAAACACCTAATATATGTAATGCTGAGGATACAAATAAGGAAAAAAAGATAATTCTTGCTCTCAAAGAGAATCCAATCTAATAGAAAAAGACAAAATAAAAAAATAAATCCATGAAGTGAGAAGAGGCACCAAGGGTATCCAACACAGCCTCCATGGTGTTTCTTGGAGTTGAAACCAAGTAGAGCTGTTGATGGATAATGAGGAATTCCTTGGAAATTTTTGTTGTTTTTTTTTTGCTATATCATTTCATTTGTATCATACTCTACCTAAACTCATGTGAAGTTTACTTGGTTAAGATACTAGCTTGGTTTACCATTTCTTCGTCTCATTTTATAGATGAGGAAAATAGGGCTAAGTGACTTGCTCAGGCTTACACAGCTAATAGGAGTCTGAGGTCAGATTTGAACTTACAAAGAAGATTGATTCCAGACTAGGACTCTATTCACTATAGTACCTAGCTGAAAACTTGTGAGTCTTTTTTAAAGAAGGCATTAGGAAGGGGTTTAATGTCCTTCAGTCTTCTATTTAGAGGGAAAAGGAAGTGATGGACATTGGAAAGTGTTACTGAAATTTCAGATAAATAGATTATCCTGAGGCAGGCATGATATTCCATGCATTCAAAACCAATTCCAACTCCAATGGAAAATGGCTAAAAGATTTGGATAGAGATGTTAAAAAGAGCATTAGAATTTTAGGTTTGTAACATAAGGGATAGATTAGGGTTAGATATATAGCCATCATATATGTAGACATACATAAAAAGAAAATAGAGATAAAAGTATTCAGGAATTGAGTAATTCCAAAATATCAGTTTTAGAAAAAGTAGTGTGGGAGGAGCCAAGATGGCAACAAGAGAGGATCATCTCTTAGGTACTGTCTCTTAAAACTTATAAACTAAGGACTCTGACTAAATTTTCAAGAGACAGACCCCACAGAGAGATCCATTGAGGCAGTTCTCTAACCCAAGTTAAGCTGGAAAAGAGTGGAAAGGTTCTGCAGCCCAAGGTTGGAGGGGTGGCCCACCAGAGTGAAGGAACCTCAGGCTCCTAGAGGCAACAAGCACCAGGCTGGTGGCTGAGGTTCAAAGCAGTGAGGACAGTTTCCTAACTTACACCCCAGGGAGTACTGAGCACAACTTGGGGGATCAGCAAGGGGACCTCTGCCAGAGTGAGTACATGAAGCCCAGCCCTCAGGGCACACAGCAGGCAGCTTGTCCATGGCAGCCCAGATCCAGGAAGCAGAAGCAGAAGACTGTAAGCAGGCCCCAGGGCATGAGTGCTGAGCCTAGGGAGGTGAGTGGAGAGAAACTGCCTAGCTCTGACCTCTGTCCCTGGAGCAGTACTCTGAGGTTCTGCCCACATTCAGATATTGATCACAGTCTAGGCCTCCCATAGAAGAGCAGGGCCCCTCTCAGCCCCCTGACAGAGGGGTGCACTTAAGACCATTCACAGACCAGTAGGGAAGACAGAGCCTCACACAGGGAGATCCTTGTTGGGGGGGAGTCCCAATAATACCCCAAAGCTCAGGAAGCACCCCAAAACCAGGCTCAGGGAAATGAATAAGCAGATTAAAAAAGAGGAACACCATTGAGAAATGCTTTGCCTGTGATCCCAAGAAGGACGAAAACACTCAATCTGAAAATGAGGAAGTACAAGCTCCTGCATCTAAAGATTCCAAGAAAAACAGAAATTGGGCTGAGGATATGACAGAGCTCCAAAAAATCAAGTGAGGGAGGTAGAAGAAAAATTGGGAAAAGAAATGAGAGAGATGCAGGAAAAAACATGAAAAAGAAGTCAGCAGTTCAGTCAAGGAGATCTAAAAAAATGCTGAAGAAAATAACATGTTAAAAACTAGCATAGGTCAAATGGATAAAACAATTCAAAAAAGTTAATGAGGAGAAGAATGCTTTAAAAAGCAGAATTGGCCAGATGGAAAAAGAGATAAGAAAGCTCTCTGAAGAAAACAAATCTTTCAGACAAAGAATGGAACTGAGGGAGGTTGCTGATTTTATGAGAAATCAGGACACAATACTTCAAAACCAAAAGAATGAAAAATTAGAAGAAAATGTGAAACATCTCATTGAAAAAACAACTGATATGAACAACAGATTTAGTAAAGATAATTTAAAAATTGTTGGAATACCTGAAAGTGATGATCAGGAAAAGAGCCTTGACATCATTTTTAAAAGAATTACTACAGGAAAATTGCCCTGATATCCTAGAAGCAGAGGGTAAATAAGAAATTGTGAGAATCTATCAATCTCCCTGAGAAAGAGATCCCCAAAAAACTACCCCCAGGAATGTTATAGCCAAGTTCCAGAACTCCTAAGTCAAAGAAAAAAAATATTACAAGCAGACAGAAGGACACAATTCAGATATTGTGGAGCTGCAGTCAGGATCACACAAGACTTAGCAGCAACTACATTGGAAGCTTGTAAGGCTTGGAATATAATATTCTGGAAGGCAAAAGAACTTAGAATGCAACCGAGAATCAACTACACAGGAAAACTAAATGTCTTCTTCCAGGGAAAAATATGGACTTTCAATGAACCAGGGGAATTTTAAATGGTCCTATTGGAATGGCCAGAGCTGAACAGAAGGTTCAATCTTCAAATACAGGACTCAGGTGAAGCATAGAGAGTGGAGGAAAAGTGGAAAATATGAGGGACTTAATGATGATGAACTACATGTATTCCTGTATAGAAAAATGATACTCAGAATACTCATATGAACCTTCTCATTTAATAGAGTAGGTAGAAGGAGCTTTTATAGATGAAGCACAGGAGAAAAATGAATTTGAAGATATAATGTGGCGTAAAATTGGAGTCAATAGAAAAAAGGGAAATGTGATGGGAGAAAGAAAAAGGAGAGGAGGAATAGGCTAAGGTATTTCATATAAGATTTTTTTATGTTTTTTTATTCTCATTTCTTACAAATGTTTTTTTTACATTAATAAAATATACTTGTTTACAAGTAAACAAAGTACCCCTCCCCCATGAATACAGATAGACTTGCTTGGGCGAAAAAGTAAAGGAGAGAAAAAAATTAAAACAAAAAAAATAATAGTAATAATTGTAGGTATAGCCAGGTGGTGCAATGGACAAAGCACCAGCCCTGGAGCCACAAGCACCCGAGTCCATATCCAGCCTCGTAAACCCAATAATCACCCAGCCATGTGACATGCAAGCCACCCGATCCCCACTGCCCTACAAAAAACAAAAAGAAGAAAGAAAAAAAAAAGACCCAAACTAAAATAAAATAGTAATAATAGAAGGGTGACTGGGTGGCAGACAGAGCATTGGCCCTTGAGCCAGGAGCACCTGGGTCCGAATCCGGCCTCAAACACCCAAAGATCATTCTGCTATGTGGCTCCAGGCAGGCCACCCAGACCCACTTGTCCTGCACCCTCCCCCAAATAATAATAACAAAAAATGTCCTTCAGTCTTTGTTCCAACACCATCAACTCTATCATGAGTGGATCACATTCTTTATGATAAGTCCATCACAAAAGTTACTTCCATATTTTTCCAACATTGCCATTGCCGATCGCAACTCCCTCCTTTCTTATTTCTCCACTACCGTATACTCTATTTTCTCTCTCCTTTCACTCAGACTCGGCGGTAGGGTCATTGACTGGCTCAGCAGACAGATCCCTTGTCCTGGGGCCAAGAAGCCCTGAGCCCCCATACCACCCCTTAGGCCCAGAATCCACCTGGCCCTATCGTCCTGGGCAGGCAATCCGATCCCAGCCCCTTGCAAGAAGTAAAAAAGAAAATGTGTTATATCTGAACACTGTCCCCCCATAGTCCATCCTCTCCTCCTTTATTCACAGCCCCACCCCTTCCCCCTGCTCCCCCCCTCTCCTTCTTACTCCAGATGTCTATACCCATAGCTCATTGTAAGAAAAAAATCTTATTATGTGAAATATCTTGGACTATTACCCCTCTCCTTTTTCTTTCTCCCTTTCCATTTCCCTTTTTTTCTTATTGACTCCATTTTTACACCATATTTTATCTTCAAATTCAGCTTTCTCCTGTGCTTCAACTATAAAAGCTCCCTCTACCTGCTCTATTAACTGAGATAGTTCATATGAATATTATCAGTATCATTTTTCTATACATGCAGTTCATCCTCATTAAGTCCCTCATATTTCCCCCCCTCTCCTCCAATCTCCATGCTTCACCTGAGTCCTGTATCTGAAGATCAAACCTTCTGGTCAGCTCTGGCCATTACAAAAGGAACCTTTGAAATTACCCTGGTTCATTGAAAGTCCATCTTTTTCCCTGGAAGAGGACATTCAGCCTTCCTGGGTAATTCATTGTTGGAGGCATTCTAAGCTCTTTTGCCTGCCGGTAAAATGTATTCCAAGCCCTACGAGCTTCCAATGTAGTTGCTGCTAAGTCCTGTGTGATCCTGACTGCAGCTCCACAATATTTGAACTGTGTCCTTCTGGCTGCTTGTAATATTTTCTCTTTGACTTGGCAGTTCTGGAACTTGGCTATAATATTCCTGGGGATTGGTTTTTTGGGATCTCTTTCTCAGGGGGATCGGTGGATTCTCTCCATTTCTATTTTGCCCTCTGCTTCTAGAATATCAGGGCAATTTTCCTGTAGTAATTCTTTGAAAATGATGTCAAGGCTCTTTTCCTGATCATGACTTTCAGGTATTCCAATAATTTTCAAATTTTCTTTCCTAAGTCTGTTTTCCATATCCGTTGTTTTGTCAATGAGATATTTCACATTTTCTTCTAATTTTTCTTTTTTTTTTTTTTTTTGGTTTTGAAGTATTGATTCCTGATTTCTGGTAAATTCATCAATGTCGCTGAATTCTGAAGGATTTATTCTCCTCAGAGAGTTTTCTTATCTCTTTTTTCCATCTGGCCAATTTTGCTTTTAAAAGCATTCTTCTCCTCAATAACTTTTTGAACTGTTTTATCTATTTGACCTAAGCTGTTTTTTAGCATGCTATTTTCTTCAGCATTTTTTGGATTTCCTTGACTAAGCTGCTGACTTCATTTTCATGTTTTTCCTGCATCTCTCTCCTTTCTTTTACTAGTTTTTCTTCCAACTCCCTTATTTGATTTTCAAAGTCTTTTTTGAGCTGTATCATAGCCTGAGCCCAAATTCTGTTTTTCTTGGTGTCTTTAGATGCAGGAGCTTGTGCTTCCTCATCTTCAGACAGAGTGTTTTGATGCTTCTTGGGCTATTTGCAAAATATTTTTCAATGGTCTTCCTCTTATTTCTTTGCTTGTTCATTTTTCCAGCCTAAGCCTGTTTTTTTTGGAGTGCTTCCTGAGCTTTTGGGACACTCCCACAAGGGTCTCAGTGTGTGAGGCTCTGTCCTCCTTCCTGGTCTGTGAATGACCATAAGTGCCCCCTCTGCCACATGGCCGAGGTGGGGAGGCCCTGTTTTTCTTTGGGGGTGGCCTAGACTGGGATCAGGATCTGAATGTGGTGAGAGCCCCAGCGTCCTGTTCCAGAGGCAGAGGACAGAGCTCTGCAGTCTCTCTCTCTCTTCACTCCCCTCCCTTAGCTCAGTGGTCTCAATGGGCTCATTTGGGCTGCTGAAAGACCAAG